>NC_058085.1:373792361-374092361 GCF_014858855.1 Bufo gargarizans | reverse complement strand
TGTACAAGAATGTAACTACTATAATACTGCTCCTATGTACAAGAATATAAGTACTATACTACTGCCTCCTATGTACAAGAATATAACTACTATAATACTGCTCCTATGTACAAGAATATAACTACTATAATACTGCTCCTATGTGCGAGACTATAACTACTATAATACTGCCTCCTATGTACAAGAGTAGTCATTGTGTGTACAATGCCTGTTATTTTTGGGTTTTGTATTGTAAGAATGTATTTTTTTTGTTTCTTTTCACTATAAAAATTGCCTCCTATGTACAAGAATATAACTAATATAATACTGCCTCCTAGCTGTGAGGACGTGTGTTAGTAGCTCTCCTGATGTCTGGAGCAAGCCCACGGAGGGGTCACCCTGGACAGGGAACTTACCTCAGCAAGGCCCAGGCTTCCAGGCCCACACTGGGATGAAACTCCCAAACTATTCCTAAAGCGGATGCAAATCCCAGAGTTCCCAGTCAGCAACAGAAGGAATAGAATGGAAGTAACATTGTTGTTCTGAAGAAGGAAGAAGACAAGAAGGACAGTGCAGTGAAGATTGCAGCAGTTTCCAGGCCCAGCCAGCAAGCTGCAGAGGTGATGAGCACAGGCCGTGCAGCAGGTGAGCAGCTCCCCCATCCTGGACACAGACAGAGGCGGACATCTATGGAGAAACAAACTTTGCAAGAGAACCTGAAACAGCAAGTTGTGGTTTCCACAATGCCTCTAAAGGTAACCAGGAATGCCATGTCTGCAAACAGAGCAAAGTGTGAACAGGCCTCAGCAGATACAACTGCAGGTACAAGCAGCAAACTTGGAAAGGGAAAGCTGCAGGAGACCGGTAAATCCAAACGGCCTGGAACCCTGCCCGGACCAGGGCAGCAAGTGAAGGACACCACACGAGCGCCTGAGCTGCAGATGGTGGAGGAGATCCCGGCACTGGTAAGGAGAATGGGGGAGTTAAAGCACCAAAAACACCTTGTATGATCACTGAGTAACACCTTGTATGATCACTGAGTAACACCTTGTATGATCACTGAGCTCACTGAGCATAGAGCTGGCGGAGGTGGTACAATCAGGGTTCGTGTCCCCAGATGAGCCCCGGCGTGTGACACAATCCTGAAGCCTGCAAGTTTCTCTTTCCAGAAGGGAGGTGGGCAAGATCAGCCGCAAACACCTTCAGCAGTCCCTGAGAAGCATCATGGAGCTGTGGCACCACAAGTCCCAGCAGAGACAGTGCAACAGCAGGACTGTGGACATGTATCCATGGGTCAGGATGATACGGTGACGCAGCAGAGCTCTGTTACTGGGGCACAGACCGGGGACAGTGATAATGTACCTGAGGAGTCGGGGGCTGGTAATAACGTACAGTCTGTGTGGGATATGCAGCCATCTGTGGTGGACATAGAGGTGGACGGGGGGCAGGAAAGTGTACAGAATGATGTGTGCAGGGCTTTTTTTCTGGCGGAACGCACCGGAACGGCGTTCCGCCACCTTTTGACATCGCAGCCTGCCATGCTCCAGCATCGCAGGCTGCGATGTATCAGCAGGGAGGGACTGGGAGGAGGAGCTGGGGGCCGGTGCGTTCACTGTGCTCCGGCCCCCAGCTCCAGTACAGTTATAAAATGTGTACAATTAATAAGGATTCTATTCATGAGGCCCCCTCTGTAGTAGAACATTCAATATAGCCACATCCTACTCACAGGGCTGTTATCTTAATGCAGGGCGGCCGGGCAGAGGAGCGGCAGCGTCACGACTGACGTCACATGCCTGCGCCGCCTCCTTCATTCAGAAAGTAGGCCGGGCACATGACGTCAGCCCTGTGAGACTGAGTAGGATGGCTATATTGAATGTTCTACTGCAGAGGGGGCCTCATGAATAGAATCCTTATTAATTGTACACATTTTATAACTAGTCTGTACTGGAGCCGCAATGGGGGGGGGGGGGGGGGGGGGTCTGTGGATGGCACTGTTATGGGGTGGGGGGGGTCTGTGGATGGCACTGTTATGGGGTGGGGGGGGGGGTCTGTGGATGGCACTGTTATGGGGTGGGGGGGGGGGGGTCTGTGGATGGCACTGTTAAGGGGGGGGTCTGTGGATGGCACCGTTATGGGGTGGGGGGGTCTGTGGATGGAACTGTTAGGGGGTGGAGGGGGTCTGTGGATGGCACTGTTATGGGGTGGGGGGGTCTGTGGATGGCACTGTTATGGGATGGGGGATCTGTGGATGCCATCCCCAGATCCCCCATTAACAGTGCCATCCCCAGATCCCCCATTAACAGTGCCATCCCCATCTGGGGGGTTTCTTTGCTGGGCTTTTATAGCCCCCCCCCCAAATTTTACTTGCATCCCTGTTCTCTAAAGGGGCGGTTTTAGGGGACGGTCCTAGGGGTGGGTAGGGGCGTGGCCAGGGGAGGGGGGGGGGGTGAGTTCCACCACCTTTTCTTTGAGAAAAAAAGCCCTGGATGTGTGTAATTTACCCCCTTAACAAAATCCACACAGGATAAAACGGTCTCCTCTAGTGCAGAATTGCACCCCAATACACAAGGAAGTGCTCCCCCGTCAGGCCCCTCTAGTGCAGACACGCACCCCAATACTTATGGAAGTGAGCCCCTGCCAGGCCCCTCTAGTGCAGACACGCACCCCAATACTCAGGGGAGTGAGCCCACGTCAGACCCCTCTAGTGCAGACATGCACCCCAATACTCAGGGGAGTGAGCCCACGTCAGACCCCTCTAGTGCAGACATGCACCCCAATACTCAGGGGAGTGAGCCCCCGTCAAGCCCCTCTAGTGCAGATATGCACCCCAATACTCAGGGAAGTGTGCCCCTGTCAGGTCCCTCTAGTGCAGACACGCACCCCAATACTCAGGGAAGTGAGCCCCTGTCAGGCCCCTCTAGTGCAGACACGCACCCCAATACTCAGGGAAGTGAGCCCCTGTCAGGTCCCTCTAGTGCAGACACGCACCCCAATACTCAGGGAAGTGTGCCCCTGTCAGGTCCCTCTAGTGCAGACACGCACCCCAATACTCAGGGAAGTGAGCCCCTGTCAGGCCCCTCTAATGCAGACACGCACCCCAATACTCAGGGAAGTGAGCCCCTGTCAGGCCCCTCTATTGCAGACACGCACCCCAATACTCAGGGGAGTGAGCCCACGTCAGACCCCTCTAGTGCAGACACGCACCCCAATACTCAGGGAAGTGTGCCCCTGTCAGGTCCCTCTAGTGCAGATCCGCATCCCAATACTCAGGGGAGTGAGCCCACGTCAGACCCCTCTAGTGCAGACACGCACCCCAATACTCAGGGAAGTGTGCCCCTGTCAGGTCCCTCTAGTGCAGACATGCACCCCAATACTCAGGGGAGTGAGCCCCCGTCAAGCCCCTCTAGTGCAGATATGCACCCCAATACTCAGGGAAGTGTGCCCCTGTCAGGTCCCTCTAGTGCAGACACGCACCCCAATACTCAGGCAAGTGAG
Source organism: Bufo gargarizans (assembly GCF_014858855.1). Lineage (NCBI taxonomy): Eukaryota > Metazoa > Chordata > Amphibia > Anura > Bufonidae > Bufo > Bufo gargarizans. The sequence continues at coordinate 374,088,887 of NC_058085.1, read as the reverse complement.
CCCCTGTCAGGCCCCTCTAGTGCAGACACGCACCCCAATACTCAGGGAAGTGAGCCCCTGTCAGGTCCCTCTAGTGCAGACACGCACCCCAATACTCAGGGAAGTGTGCCCCTGTCAGGTCCCTCTAGTGCAGACACGCACCCCAATACTCAGGGAAGTGAGCCCCTGTCAGGCCCCTCTAATGCAGACACGCACCCCAATACTCAGGGAAGTGAGCCCCTGTCAGGCCCCTCTATTGCAGACACGCACCCCAATACTCAGGGGAGTGAGCCCACGTCAGACCCCTCTAGTGCAGACACGCACCCCAATACTCAGGGAAGTGAGCCCCTGTCAGGTCCCTCTAGTGCAGACACGCACCCCAATACTCAGGGAAGTGTGCCCCTGTCAGGTCCCTCTAGTGCAGACACGCACCCCAATACTCAGGGAAGTGAGCCCCTGTCAGGCCCCTCTAATGCAGACACGCACCCCAATACTCAGGGAAGTGAGCCCCTGTCAGGCCCCTCTATTGCAGACACGCACCCCAATACTCAGGGGAGTGAGCCCATGTCAGACCCTTCTAGTGAAGACACACACCCCAATACTCAGGGAAGTGAGCCCCCATCAGGCCCCTCTAGTGCAGACATGCACCCCAATACTCAGGGAAGTGCGCCCCTGTCAGGTCCCTCTAGAGCAGACACGCATCCCAATACTCAGGGGAGTGAGCCCCTTCCAGGCCCCTCTAGTGCAGACACGCATCCCAATACTCAGGGAAGTGATCCCACGTCAGGATCCTCCATCCTTCACCTCCAGTGCAGGCTATACAGGCCAGGCGTTTAAGAGGAGGAACGTGGTGAGGTTTAAACACTGAGGCACCAAAGAAGACGTCCTTGATAGGAGGTTTGTGGTGAGGGAACTTCTGTGCCACCAGATGGGGTTTGCTCCAGCGGACATCCTGTCAGTGATAAACCTACCAGACAGGCAGGGCTATGATATCAGCTTTAAGCTCATGTCTAGTCTGGATAGGTTCTGGGCAAACTTTGCCACGTTTAGGGACACAGAGGGTTGGAATAAATTCATATTCATTCTTATTTCCAAGCCAGACACAGTTATTGTCAATGTCATCTTCTGGAATGAATCTGTTCCTCCCCAGGACATTGTGGTGTGGCTCCGGAGGCACTGTGACCTTGTGTCTGACCTCACCAAGAACAGGGACGATGACTGTGTCTGGACTGGAGGGTGGAAGGTGCTGGTGAAGCTGCACAATAACATCACCTTACATCTTCTTAACTCCTTCTTCATTGGTAGAGAGAAAGGCGTCTGCTTCTATCCTGGACAACCTAGGAAGTGCTTGAAATGTGGTAAAGTTGGTCATGTGGCAAATGTGTGCACCGTGGTCAAGTGCAACCTGTGCGGTGAGCTCAGCCATCTAAGTGCAACGTGCAAGAATGTTAGATGTAATCTCTGTGGACAGATAGGCCACCCTCATAGGGATTGCCCAGATGCCTGGCATAATGTATGCAGGGAGCTTCTAGATGGAGAATTAGTGGAGGTCGCAGACGCTATAGAGGAGGAGGCTTTGATGTCGGGGACCATACTGACAAGGCAAGAGGTACAGCAGGGGTCAGGTGAGACAACACCCGAACCTCAGCCTTCAGAGAACACACAGTTGTCTCTCAGGACCAGCCTCAGGCAGCCGCCTCTGTATCACCTTCTGTATATGAAGAGGCGAAGAGGAACAAAAGGATAAAAAAAAGTCTTCTCGTAAGGCTATAGTCACACAAACGTATTTTGTTTCCGTGTCCGTTCAGTTTTTTTTGCAGATTGGATGAGAACCCATTCATTTCAATGGGTCCGCAAAAAATGTGAAGGAGACACAGGGGACCCCCCAACAAAGAAGAAGCCCCCTCCTGTAGAAGCTCCTATAGTCATATGGAGACTGGTGGTAGGCAGGGAGTCTCTGATTCTGACCTATGATGATGGGAGTCGCTTATCTGCTCTTTCTCTGTAGTCTTATGATGGCTGGGTTTTCTCAAAAAGTTGCTTCAAGCAATGTGAACAGCATTAAAGTAAGAAGAACCAGACACGCGGTAAACGATCACCTCAGATATCTGGATGCAGATGTCATCTTTCTACAGGAGACACTTTTGACCACCTTAGGGCATCTACGTGAGGCTGAGAGTGAATGGCGGTCTGGTCCTTCTTACTGGTCACTGACTGTGGAGCCTTATGCCGGGGTGGCCATATTGTTTAATACCAATGACGTGACTATGCAAAGGTTAACAGAGGTAGCTATGGGGAGTTGCCTGGTGCTGGAAGTGACCATCCATGGTAGACGGCTCCGCTTCATTAACATTTACGGCCCACAGACAGTGGCTGAGAGAATCCAGCTGTTTAATGACATGAAGCAATATCTTTTCGCCTCTATACCTGTGGTGATGGCGGGCGACTTTAATGTTTCTTTGTCATCAGGTGACAGATCCTCGGGCAGAGCGGTGGCCAGAGACTCCAGAGTCTTACATAACATGATACTGCAGTCTGGCCTCAGTGATGTCTTTGCACTAGGTGGTAGGAAGCCAAGTCACATATTCCTGTGATGACAGGAGCAGTAGAATAGACATGGCGTTTGTGAATCCTACAGAGACTATTAGCGGGATGAGTGAGAAGGTCGTCCCCCTACTCTGACCACCTGGCTTTGGTTTTCTGCTTGGGAGCCACTAAACGCTCTGATATTGGTAGGGGGCTATGGAGGCTTAATTCCAGTATCCTGGATGATGTCTATGTCCAGGATTGTGTCCACTCACTTTTTCAAGTTCAGCTACAGAGAGTGGACTTTTATAACAACATGGCTGACTGGTGGGAGGACGTCATGGAGGAGATCAGATCCCTCTTAAAGAGTACAGCCAGTATCTCAGGCTGCGGAAAGAATCTGAGTCACTGTATTCAGCGGGTGGGGATGACAAACAAAAGATTGACCAACTGAAATCTAAGATAAGGCAGTGTCAGTACAGCAGGTACACCTCCCTGGTTCTTGAACTGGATTATGGGTCCTTGGGGGCTCTTGATCCCTTTGATAATTGCAGGGAACATAGTAACATAGTACATAAGGCCGAAAAAAGATATTTGTCCATCCAGTTTGGCCTGTTATCCTGCAAGTTGATCCAGAGGAAGGCAAAAAAAAAAACAACTGTGAGGTAGAAGCCAATTTTCCCCACTTTAGGGGAATAGAAAATTCCTTCCCGATTCCAATCAGGCAATCAGAATAACTCCCTGGATCAACGACCCCTCTCTAGTGGCTACAGCTTGTAATATTATTACGCTCCAGAAATACATCCAGGCCCCTCTTGAATTCCTTTATTGTACTCACCATCACCACCTCCTCAGGCAGAGAGCTCCATAGTCTCACTGCTCTTACCGTAAAGAATCCTCTTCTATGTTTGTGTACAAACCTTCTTTCCTCCAGACGCAGAGGATGTCCCCTCGTCACAGTCACAGTCCTGAGGATAAATAGATGATGGGAGAGATCTCTGTACTGACCCCTGATATATTTATACATAGTAATTAGATCTCCCCTCAGTCGTCTTTTTTCTAAAGTTAATAACCCTAATTTTGATAATCTTTCAGGGTACTGTAGTTGCCCCATTCCAGTTATTACTTTAGTTGCCCTCCTCTGGACTCTCTCCAGCTCTGCTATGTCTGCCTTGTTCACAGGAGCCCAGAACTGTACACAGTACTCCATGTGTGGTCTGACTAGTGATGTGTAAACTGGAAGGACTATGTTCTTATCACAGGCATCTATGCCCCTTCTGATGCAACCCATTATCTTATAAGCCTTGGCAGCAGCTGCCTGACACTGGTTTTTGAAGCTTAGTTTGCTGTTTTTTTAAAATTCCTAGATCCTTTTCCATATCAGTGTTACCGAGTGTTTTACCATTTAGTATGTACGGGTGACTTGCATTATTCCTTCCCATGTGCATAACCTTACATTTATCAGTGTTAAACCTCATCTGCCACTTATCTGCCCAAGCCTCCAATCTATCCAGAGCCCTCTGTAGTAGTATACTGTCCTCTTCAGTGTTAATTACTTTACACAGTTTAGTGTCATCTGTGAAAAAATTGATATTTTACTATGCAAGCCTTCTACAAGATCATTAATAAATATATGGCTAATAACATGTGGCTAATAAATAGATCACAGGTCTCACTGACTCCCAAGGGGTTTTACAGGAATCTCGGGAGGGTATCCTGGGGGTGGTGAGATCTTACTATGCTGACTTGTTTCAGAAGAAGGTTTTGGGTAAAGAAAAAATTGGCTCAATTCTTGGAGGCAACTCCAGGCCCTGATACTAATGATGTGGATTTTTCTCCTTTGACAGAAGAATTAACGGTGGAGGAGGTTAAAGTGGCCATTGATCAATTACATCTGAAGAAGGCACCAGGTCCAGATGGTTTAAAAGAAATTTATGGACCTCTTGGCTCCAATCCTCATGGATGTGTACAAAACCTGTCTAGAAAATCACCTGATGCCTCCATCCATGAGGGTGTCCCCGTTAATTCTGCTGTCTAAAGGTAAGGAGCCTAGTGACATCAAGAACTGGAGGCCAATTGCCCTCTTGAATGTTGACAGGAAGATTCTGGCAAAAATCCTGTTCTCTAGATTAGTCTGTTTGTCCCGGGCACTGTTGGCAGGCTGTCAGTTCGGCACAGTAAACAGGCGGAACATCTCTGGAGCAGTCATCTCGATAAGGGAGATGTTTGAGAGATGTAAAGCTCTGAAGTGTGGGAGATATGTTGTTGGTCTTGACCAGGCTAAAGCCTTTGAAAGAGTAGATCATGAGTATCAATGGGCCACTTTGTCAAAGTACGGTTTTCCGGGACAATTTATTGGTTGGCTAAAAACGTTATATTGTGAGGCGAAGAGCTTTCCTCTGGTCAATGGTTGGCAGGGGTGAGTAGAGGCAGGGGTGAGACAGGGTTGCCCGTTGAGTCCACTGCTGTATCTGTTTGCCTTAGACCTGTTCCTGAGGTCACTGCAGGAGTCTGATTTTCAGGGGGTGCCGGTCTCCCCGCTGCTTGCCTTTGAAAGTAGTTGCCTACGCAGATGAGGTGAATGTAGTGATATCTGAGCCTCGTGAGGTGCAGATGTTGTCAGCAGCCATCAGAAGTTACTCAGAGGCCTCTGGGTCTCTGGTCAACCTTGAGAAGAGTCAAGGTCTCTGGACTTTAAGTACTGATCCTGTCTTTGATCTGCCACAATTTTCAAAGGCCTCGACTGATATTAAAATCCTTGGGGTCAAATTTGGGAGGGCTGATAATGCCAAACTAAATTGGGAAAAAAAGATGGAATCCGGAAATGCAAAGGTTTAACGATGGAAGAACTGGAGGCTGACCTATAGAGAAAGGGTTACTATGTTGAAGACTTATCTGGTCCCTTTCTTCTTGTATGTCTCTGTCGTCTTTCTTTTGCCAGAACCTTTCTTGGCTAGGCTCTTTAGTCTGTTCTTCCAACTTTTGTAAGGGAACAGGTTGAACACAGTAAAAAGAGGGATCACCTACCTACAGAGGAGAGAGGGTTGGCTGGATATGTTAAATCCAAGGGTTTTCTTTGACTCCATGTTTCTAAAAGTTAATTTTGGTTGCCTGGACTCAAACAACAGTCCCCTGTGGGTGAACAGTGTCAGGGACTGGATATTGCCTTTTGCAGAGTTTTGGGTGCAAGGCGGCAGTCTCAAGAGGGGTCGATTGACTCGTGACTACGTCCCCCAGTACCCGGACTATGGTCTAAAGTGCCTGAAAAAATGGGAAATAGATAAGGTTTATCTGGAGACTAACACCAGGAAGGATCTCTATATCAGGATCTGTAGGACCTTCTATTACCTGCAGCCAGCACTGAAAGACTGCACAACGGACACCTTGCAAGAAAATCTAAAATCCTCAATGGACCGAGGCTTCCTGCAAAGTTTTTTTTACATTGCCTGGCTGTCATTGCATGGGAAACTTTTTGTCAGAGACAATTTAAAATTTCTGAGTGTCCCAGATCGCATGTGCTCCTTGGGCTGTGGGCTGTCAGGAGACTATGGCACATTTTATAACCAGGTGCTGGGGAGGGCGACAGATATGGCAGCAGATAACCAGCAAGCTAAAAATCCCAAGACTGCAGTCTCTAACCTACTTAAACATCATCTATGGTGTAACATCACAGGTAGCTGACATTGACAATGCATCTGATTATTACCACCATCAAATATTACCACTGGCATACAAGAGCAAGAGTGTCCATCCGCAGTAAGCCCTTCAAGCATGTGAAAGCCGTAATCCTCATCTTGTCAGAACTAAGGTGGATCAGATATATAGAGGTTAGGAAAAAGGGTGAGCATGAAAAACTATGGAGGAGTGCATATTTTGAGTCATTTTGGCTTATTTATCCTGAAATTATGTTTATTTATTAATCCTTTTTCACATTTATATTGTGATGGACTCTGTAAGTTAAAGTTATTATAAATTTATTATTTAGAAGATATGTATGATTTCAGTTAAATAATTGTTTGTTCATTCTGAAATGTAGTTTTGTATTTTTGCTTGTTTTCACTAATAAAAATTGCCTCCTATGTCCAAGAATATAACAACTACAAAACTGCTCCTATGTACATACAAGAATGTAACTACTATAATACTGCCTCCTACGTGGAAAAATATAACTACTATAATACTGCCTCCTACGTGGAAAAATATAACTACTATAATACAATGCTGGGTATAATTACCAGATGTGGATTCAGTTACATATTTATTCCCAGAATTTTTGTACAATCACTCAGAATTGAGAAAGCTCGTTGGAAGTACGAGTGAAACGTTTTCAAGAAATCTACAGTACGTCCAGTTGCCTTGATTTATTCTTTACAGATATGTACAAGGATATAACTACTATAATACTGTCTCCTATGTACAAGAATATAACTGCTATAATACTGCCTCCTATGTACAAGAATATAACTACTATAATACTGCTCCTATGTACAATAATATAACTACTATAATACTGCTCCTATGTACAAGAATGTAACTACTATAATACTGCTCCTATGTACAAGGATATAACTACTATAATACTGCTCCTATGTACAAGGATATAACTACTATAATACTGTCTCCTATGTACAAAAATATAACTACTATAATACTGTCTCCTATGTACAAGAATATAACTGCTATAATACTGCCTCCTATGTACAAGAATATAACTACTATAATACTGCTCCTATGTACAATAATATAACTACTATAATACTGCTCCTATGTACAATAATATAACTACTATAATACTGCTCCTATGTACAATAATATAACTACTATAATACTGCTCCTATGTACAATAATATAACTTCTATAATACTGCTTCTATGTACAAAAATAGAACTACTATAATGCTGCTCCTATGTACAATAATATAACTACTATAATACTGCTCCTATGTACAATAATATAACTACTATAATACCGGTCCTATGTACAATAATATAACTTCTATAATACTGCTTCTATGTACAAAAATAGAACTACTATAATACTGTGTCCTATGTACAAGAATAGAACTACTATAATACTGCTCCTATGTACAAGTATATAACTACTATTATACTGTCTCCTATGTACAAGAATATAACTACTATAATACTGCCTCCTATGTACAAGAATATAACTACTATAATGCTGCTCCTATGAACAAGGATATAACTACTATAATACTGTCTCCTATGTGCAAAAATATAACTACTATAATACTGCTCCTATGTACAGGAATATAACTACTATAATACTGCTCCTATGTACAAGAATATAACTACTATTATACTGTTCCTATGTACAAGGATATAACTACTATAATACTGTCTCCTATGTACAAGAATATAACTACTATAATGCTGCTCCTATGAACAAGGATATAACTACTATAATACTGCTCCTATGTACAATAATATAACTACTATAATACTGCTCCTATGTACAATAATATAACTACTATAATACTGCTCCTATGTACAATAATATAACTACTATAATACTGCTCCTATGTACAATAATATAACTTCTATAATACTGCTTCTATGTACAAAAATAGAACTACTATAATGCTGCTCCTATGTACAATAATATAACTACTATAATACTGCTCCTATGTACATACAAGAATGTAACTACTATAATACTGCCTCCTACGTGGAAAAATATAACTACTATAATACTGCCTCCTACGTGGAAAAATATAACTACTATAATACAATGCTGGGTATAATTACCAGATGTGGATTCAGTTACATATTTATTCCCAGAATTTTTGTACAATCACTCAGAATTGAGAAAGCTCGTTGGAAGTACGAGTGAAACGTTTTCAAGAAATCTACAGTACGTCCAGTTGCCTTGATTTATTCTTTACAGATATGTACAAGGATATAACTACTATAATACTGTCTCCTATGTACAAGAATATAACTGCTATAATACTGCCTCCTATGTACAAGAATATAACTACTATAATACTGCTCCTATGTACAATAATATAACTACTATAATACTGCTCCTATGTACAAGAATGTAACTACTATAATACTGCTCCTATGTACAAGGATATAACTACTATAATACTGCTCCTATGTACAAGGATATAACTACTATAATACTGTCTCCTATGTACAAAAATATAACTACTATAATACTGTCTCCTATGTACAAGAATATAACTGCTATAATACTGCCTCCTATGTACAAGAATATAACTACTATAATACTGCTCCTATGTACAATAATATAACTACTATAATACTGCTCCTATGTACAATAATATAACTACTATAATACTGCTCCTATGTACAATAATATAACTACTATAATACTGCTCCTATGTACAATAATATAACTTCTATAATACTGCTTCTATGTACAAAAATAGAACTACTATAATGCTGCTCCTATGTACAATAATATAACTACTATAATACTGCTCCTATGTACAATAATATAACTACTATAATACCGGTCCTATGTACAATAATATAACTTCTATAATACTGCTTCTATGTACAAAAATAGAACTACTATAATACTGTGTCCTATGTACAAGAATAGAACTACTATAATACTGCTCCTATGTACAAGTATATAACTACTATTATACTGTCTCCTATGTACAAGAATATAACTACTATAATACTGCCTCCTATGTACAAGAATATAACTACTATAATGCTGCTCCTATGAACAAGGATATAACTACTATAATACTGTCTCCTATGTGCAAAAATATAACTACTATAATACTGCTCCTATGTACAGGAATATAACTACTATAATACTGCTCCTATGTACAAGAATATAACTACTATTATACTGTTCCTATGTACAAGGATATAACTACTATAATACTGTCTCCTATGTACAAGAATATAACTACTATAATGCTGCTCCTATGAACAAGGATATAACTACTATAATACTGTCTCCTATGTGCAAAAATATAACTACTATAATACTACTCCTATGTACAAGAATATAACTACTATAATACCTCTCTTATGTACAAGAATATAACTACTATAATACTGCTCCTATATACAAGAATATAACTACTATAATACTGCTCCTATGTACAAGAATATAACTACTATAATACTGCTCCTATGTACAAGAATATAACTACTATAATACTGTCTCCTATGTACAAGAATATAACTACTATAATACTGCTCCTATGTACAAGAATATAACTACTATAATACTGCTCCTATGTACAAGAATATAACTACTATAGAGGGGCGGAGCTTGACCGGCGTCCTGATCGGCCGCATGTGAGAAGAGCTCTCCTCTCCATAGCCTCACAAAGTGGTTTATTTCGCGTACTGACTGCATAAACATGGGGAAAATCGGCAGATATATACCCGGAGACCGTCCTGAACACCTCAAGCAAGACCGGGGACCCTCCGAAATGGAGAAATTCTTTAATAAGCGGTCTGCAGCTCCGGTAGCAGAGCGACCTAAGATGGCGCCGCCGGATCCTGAGGACGGCATGGAGGAAGCTGAGAGAGCGGACAGCCCGCTTACTGAGGGCTCTCAGGGATCGCAAGCTGATGCAGCCGAACCTATTTCAAAGCTTTTCCTGCAGCAAGCGCTCATGTCTGTGATACAGCCGGTGATGCAGGAGCTCACTGAGATAAAGGAGGACATTAAACACATCGGCCATAGAGTCGAGAGGCTGGAATCTACACAAGGGGCCATCCTGGAGCACGCCCGCGTGCTAGGAGACAACAGCTCTGCTTACCTGTCCTCCCTGGATCATGCCTATGCCCTGATCGAAGATCAGGAAAACAGAAGCAGGCGCAAAAATGTACGCTTCAGAGGCCTGCCAGAAGCGGTGCCACATGAGGACCTTCCCGCTGCTGCGTCCGCCATTTTCACATCCCTGCTGGGCCCTGACGCTGCGGCTGCAGTTACAATAGAGCGCATCTACCGCTCCCTGCGACCCAAACCCAGGGAGGGAGAACCCCCTCGTGATGTAGTTTGCGGCCTCTTGCGGTATGTTGATACCGCTGCTATTTTCAAGGCGGCCAGAGAGAAAGGAGAGGTTAAATACGACGGCACCAAGATTCTGCTGTTCCAGGACCTCGCGCCTTCAACCCTGAACAAGAGAAGAATTCTGAGACCTGTCACCGAGATTCTTCGCCACAGCAGGATCCCCTTCAAGTGGCTCTTTCCTTTCGGGCTTACGTTCTCCAGGGACGGCAAGAGGTGCACCATCCGAACCCCCAGTGATCTGCCGGCGGCATGGGAGCTGCTGAACACCACGCCACAGGACATACCATCATGGCTGCCCTCGGCGGACACTGGCGTCCCGCTCCCTAAACTCCCTGAATGCTCCAGATGGTCGAAGGTGCCATCCAGGAAAGGCCCAAGAGCAAATCGGAGAATTACCTGAACATTCTCAGCAGGTCGTATGTGGGTCTATGTTAATGCAGGCTCCTCAGAGAATGCGTATTAAGGGGTTGGAGCGCAATTAAAATGGTTCAAGTTAGTGCCGTTCAGACACATGTTGAGCGGTTGCACCCGCTTACCGTTGGCATGGGTGAACCCCATAGTAGTTATGGTTGCAATGCACTCTTTATGCGGGTGCTAAGAGAATACATATACTGTTTTGCTATTCCCGGTTATGTATGTATAGCCAGATTCTTTCCGGCAGTCAAATTAGTGGCTTGTCCACACAGAGGTGATATCTATTTGGCACACTTTGTGGGGCGGGGACCCTGATTTGTGACCAGGAGTAGTATTTGTCTGACACTGAGCATGTCAGCCTGCTCCCACCATGTCACCGGTGGTTCCCGTGCTCCTGCAAGGAGTTCCATCATCTCCTTTGGCCATATTGGGCTTGAAGAAGTTTCTGTGTTGTTACTTTTAGCAACCTTCTGGCTCAAAGGCACAAAGGAACTTGCCCAAAGCAAGGCGTTACCCTGTTTGTTCCCCCTGTTTTCCTGTCCATGTGCACATTCTTCACCGTATGCAAATACTTGTATGCACCTCTACCATGATGTCTGCAGTTAACTGTACCTCGTTTAATGTGAGGGGGTTCAATACCCCTCAGAAGCGTTCGCAGGTAATCAGACTATTGAAAAAGAGACGCACTGACGTCTGTTTTTTTCAAGAACTGCACCTCAAGTTAGGTCATGTTCCCAAACTCTCACAGTCTTACTTTAGTCAGTGGTTCATTAGCTCTCATGCCAAAGCTTCCAGGGGCGCGGGGATTGCCATTTCCAAAAGGGTCCCCTTCTCCCTTACTTCCTCTCTAACCGATTCAGAGGGACGCTTTATGTTCATAAAGGGTAAGATAGGGACTACACTTGTAACATTAGCGAGTCTATATAGCCCCAATCGGGGTCAGGGGGCTTGGTTGCGGTCCACACTGTCTAAACTGTCCGCTTTTGCAGAGGGTATTTGTTTGGTAGGGGGGGATCTTAACGTGGCCTTAAACCCACTAATGGATGCTTCTGATCATTCCTCTCAACTGACTCAAGCAGCTATTGGTAGGATTAACAAGCATTTAGCAGAGGCTCATCTACTGGACACCTGGCGACTGACCCACCCTACAGATTTGGACTACACATTCTTTTCAGCCCCACATAAGGTTTATTCCAGGCTAGACTATATTTTCATTACTGACACCCACGCTGGCTTGGTGAGCAGCTCCACCATTGATCCTATGACGGTGTCTGACCATGCTCCTGTTACGACGTCCGTGGTGTTCTCTGAATTACCACAGCCTTCTAGACAATGGAGATTGAATGAAACTCTGCTTGATGATGAGGAGGTAGTGAGGGACATTAAGACAAAAATACAACAATTTTTTGTGGAGAACTCCACGGACGACGTCTCTGTCACCACCGTCTGGGAGACGCATAAGGCGGTTATAAGGGGGGAATTGATTGCCTTAGGCAGTAGGAAAAAGAAAGAAAGACAAAAAACGTTTCACACACTGTTAGAGAGGATAGCAGCCTTGGAGTCCCTGCATAAGAAGTCTAAAACGATTGAGGCCCAACAGGAGCTGGCACTAACTAGGAAAAAACTTAAAGACCACCTTAATTATCATCAGGCAAAGTCCTATCAGTATGCTCAGTTCCGGTTTTATGCTCACGGGGACAAGGGGACAAAGCTTATGGCGGCGCTCCTTAAGCAGAAGAAAGATGCTTCGTATATAGCCGGAATTAAGGATAAGGATGGTGAACTTTTGCACAGAACCTCAGATATTGCCAGGGAATTCCACAAGTTCTATAGTAAGCTCTATGGTCTAAAATGCCCAGAGGGTGACTCAGAGGTTGACATTGAGGAGACGGCGGACAAATTTTTGAGGGATCTCAACTTACCTACATTAGAGACTAGTGATAGGGAAAAACTCGCTGCCCCAGTCTCATTAGACGAGGTGGAAAATATTTTGAATTCTATGCCAATGGGGAAATGTCCGGGACCTGATGGGTATTCAGTGGGGTATTATAAAAAAATGGCTTCAGTTCTGTCTCCACGATTGGTCACTTGGTGCAACTCCATCTTAAGTGGCTCTACCCTTCATAAGCAGTCTCTGGAGGCGACAGTCACAATCTTGCCAAAGGCAGGTAAAGATCCTAACCAGTGTGGCAGCTATAGGCCGATATCGCTTCTTAATGTAGATGTCAAAATCTGGGCAAAACTACTAGCTTCCCGTCTTGCTCCCCTTCTGACTAAGCTGATTCATCCGGACCAGGCCGGGTTTGTGCCTGGAAGAGAGGGAAACCAGAACTCGTGCAGGGTTCTATCAGCAATGCAGTTAGCTAAAGTGGAAAAGGCCTCACTAGTCCTTCTGGGTGTGGATGCGGAAAAGGCCTTTGACAGGTTGAGCTGGGGATATATGAGGAAAACTTTGCATAAATTCGGTATTCCAGAACAATTCCAAAATGCGGTCATGTCTCTCTACCATGAACCTAGTGCCCGAATAAGGGTGAATGGTACACTTTCTCAACCATTTCCGATTACCAACGGGACCCGTCAGGGTTGTCCTCTGTCACCTACGTTATATGTCATGGTAATGGAGACATTATTGCAAGCTATAAGAGAGCACCCCGGTATAAGGGGCCTAAAGGTCAGAGGTAGCTCTGTAGAGTACATAAATGCCGCTTATGCGGACGATCTCCTGGTTATGATCTCAAACCCTGTCGAGGCCTTTCCGCATCTTCTATCCCTTTTTGAACTGTACGGGAGGATCTCTAATTTTAAAGTTAACTATACGAAGTCTGAAGCAATGAACGTTTCTGCTTCGAGCAAAGTGGTTTCCTCTCTGAAGGGCACAACCCCGTTTATCTGGCAGGAGTCTCATCTTTCTTATCTAGGAATTAAGTTACCGGCGGATTTAAACCAAACTTTTAGCTTAAATTATCAGCCCCTTTTGAGCGAGATACAGAAACAGCTCCATTCACTTAAAATTCCATATGTTTCGTGGATGGGTAGGAAGAACCTTTTGAAGGCCTTCATTATGCCTAAGCTCCTCTATGTACTGCAGATGTTGCCCATTTTTCTCCCCATGTCTTTTTTCTGTCAGGTTAGGAGATTATTTAGAACGTTCCTGTGGGGGGGGGAAGTCAGCCAGATTGGCACATAGCAGGTTGATACAACGTAAGATCACGGGGGGGTTTGGTTTGCCGGATGCATTCTTATACTACCAGGCGATTCATTTGAAAAGATGGATCCAACTACATGCCAGTAGACTCCATACTTGGGGTTGCGACTTAGAGATGGCCCAACTCTCCTCTGTCCAGAGGGCGGGCCTCTGGGGTCTCACTACTTCTAATCTCAGATCACAAGTTTTGCTTAGAGGCACTGCTTCAGTAATACAACAGTTATCCGGCAGGCTTAACCTCTTAAACAACCCCTCTCCCTCTATGCCAGCTGATCTTCTTCCCTTTGCTATAAGGCCCAATGCTACACAGATAGCCACGACATGGCAAAAACTGAGCAAGTTTACAACTGAGGAGTTCTTAGGGGCGACTGCGGGTGACATAGCGGCTCATCATCCATTACATAGCCTTATTAAATCATGCAACTTCCTGGAACTCATCGAGCTCAACTCGGTCTCCAAACCATTACTTGATGGTAACAGACATAAGCCTACCCAGTCATGGTTTGAGAAAATGTTAACATGCGAGTCCTTTCCGCGCAAGCTGATTTCTCTATGCTATCTGGCCTTGGTTAACCCCCGCTCCCCTGGAATGCCGCAATACCTGAGGCACTGGGCTACTGAGCTGGGAGTAGAGCTGAGTGAAACTGACATCATGAGAATACATGCCCACTCTCACGGCTTCTCTAGGTGCACTAGGGTGCAAGAGCACACATATAAAGTCCTTACTCAGTGGTATTTAACTCCAAAACAAATGTTTATTAGGGGCATGAGACAGGATGACAGGTGTTGGCGATGTTTGGAAGATACAGGGACTCTATCCCACATCTTCTGGTTTTGCCCTAAAATACGGCCTTATTGGGAGGGGGTCTTGTCCTCTATTCAGAAGATAACAAAAATCACCATTGAAGTGCCTCCTACCCTTGTGCTCCTGTGGCTCCCAACTCCTTCTTTTTCTCCCTCTAAGAGATGCTTAGTTACCCAGTTACTCCAGGCCGCGAGACTGCTTATCCCGCAGCACTGGTTGTGTACGGAGCCCCCTACTGTGGAGGCTTGGCTAAACAAGGTGGATCATATCTGCCGTATGGAAGAGCTTGCGAGCTGGGAGGACAGGAACCACAATAAATATGTCAAGCTGTGGACACCATGGTTGTTATTTAGAGATGAGGGGTCGGCTCCGCTTGGAGGCAACGATTCAGAAGCTCACTAGGTGGTGTAATACTCATGCATTATTGTCAGGTAGTCGGGATCATGGCAGATCTAATGGTGCATAGTTCCTGCTCATATGACTCGAATTTAATTTGTACTTTAACTGTATGATGTGCAATATATGTACAAGTGTCATGGAAGGATTATTGTTTTCAGTTTTCCCCTCTCTCTCCTTCCCTCTCTCCCTCCACCCCTTCCTTTCCCCCCCTCCCTGACTTTCCCACCTTTCTGCCCCTCTATTTCGGTGTTATTACAATTGCTAGACATGCTACAAGACTAGTGTGCATTTAAAGGTATATAGGTAACTAGCATATTGTACTAGCTTATTGTGATGCGGTTACACTATCCATATCTGTTATGTACGTTGTAAACGATGTATGCTACTCGTCAATCTCTGTCTATCACTGCGTGATGGTATAGTATGTCATTTTGCCATTTTTCTTAATAAAAAGAAAATTTTCAAAGAATATAACTACTATAATACTGCTCCTATGTACAAGAATATAACTACTATAATACTGCCTCCTATGTACAAGAATATAACTACTATAATACTGCCTCCTATGTACAAGAATATAACTACTATAATACTGCCTCCTATGTACAAGAATATAACTACTATAATACTGCTCCTATGTACAAGTATATAACTACTATAATACTGCTCCTATGTACAAGAATATAACTACTATAATACTGCTCCTATGTGCAAGAATATAACTACTATAATACTGCTCCTATGTACAAGAATATAACTACTATAATACTGCCCCTATGTACAAGAATATAACTACTATAATACTGCTCCTATGTACAAGAATATAACTACTATAATACTGCTCCTATGTACAAGAATATAACTACTATAATACTGCTCCTATGTGCAAGAATATAACTACTATAATACTGCTCCTATGTACAAGAATATAACTACTATAATACTGCCCCTATGTACAAGAATATAACTACTATAATACTGCTCCTATGTACAAGAATATAACTACTATAATACTGCTCCTATGTACAAGAATATAACTACTATAATACTGCTCCTATGTGCAAGAATATAACTACTATAATACTGCTCCTATGTACAAGAATATAACTACTATAATACTGCTCCTATGTACAAGAATATAGCTACTATAATACTGCCTCCTATGTGCAAGAATATAACTACTATAATACTGCTCCTATGTACAAGAATATAACTACTATAATACTGCCCCTATGTACAAGAATATAACTACTATAATACTGCTTCTATGTACAAGAATATAACTACTATAATACTGCCTCCTATGTACAAGAATATAACTGCTATAATACTGCCTCCTATGTACAAGACTATAACTACTATAATACTGCTCCTATGTACAAGAATATAACTACTATAATACTGCTTCTATGTACAAGAATATAACTACTATAATACTGCCTCCTATGTACAAGAATATAACTACTATAATACTGCTCCTATGTACAGGAATATAACTACTATAATACTGCCTCCTATGTACAAGGATATAACTACTATAATACTGCTCCTATGTACAAGAATATAACTACTATAATACTGCTCCTATGTACAACGATATAACTACTATAATACTGCCCCTATGTACAAGAATATAACTACTATAATACTGCTCCACATAAAATCGGAGAAAAGCGAGCCGTGGTCTTGTTACAGTTGTGACAGTGTTTTTCTCCACTCTGTGGTGATGTCATTGTCCTGGTTTCTATTGTAATGTATATATATATCCTTCTCAGAAGGGAGTTGGCTCTTGATGTTATAATCTTTAATATTACCTGTCACTTATTTTTAGGAACTTGTCCTGTGTAATTATAATGCTTAGGACATTATGGAACAGCTTCGGAGAAGTAATACATAATTTCATATCAAGAAATAGAAGTTATTAGAGGCAGAGGTGTGCCGGTATCTGCCATGTGACGAAGGCGAAGTCTATGAATGTCGCAGGCTGCCTCATCTAATATGAGGCCTTGGTTCCTGCTGCTGATACGTCTACGAAAATTGTTAAAAAACAATGGCTATAGTTATTGTGCCCCCACAGTCTACACTGCCAAGCGGCTCATATGGGAGGGACTGCTTTGGATTTGAAAACTTTTTGGAAACATTTTAGTAGTGATGATACCGTTTTGGGTGCAGCTCTCTCTCTATTAGCGACCAGTCCCACCGGACCCACAGGTCTTCACACTCTACAGGGTCATCCAGTTCTCCCTGGTTGGATACAAGAGAACTGCGGACTGACACGGCTCTACTGTGTGGAGAACCACAGGCCGAGGGCAATCCTTCAACCGTGACAGAAGTGCGACAACCGCTGGAAAGTCTCCCATAATTGAATCTTCAGTCCTGGCTGGAATTGTCCCTAAATAATTAATGTGGAAATGAAAACCTGAAGTGAACCATGAGAAGATGACAATGTGGTGATGAGATGGTGGGCGCTCTCTGTCCCCGCCAGAGGTCGTTCTTAAAGGGGAATTTCCACGCTTATTAATAAAAATAATAAGGACGATCTTGGCCTCTTCCATTCATTTGTTTTGAAGGGGTTTTTCGATGATTGATGTAAAAAAATGAAAATCAGACATCATATAGTATAGGCAGCGTGGTGGCCCAGTGGTTAGTGGTGGCTCAGTGGTTAGTGGTGGCCCACTGGTTACTGGTGGCTCAGTGGTTACTGGTGGCTCACTGGTTACTGGTGGCTCAGTGGTTAGCACTGGTGTCTTGCAGCAATTGAAATCTAACTGGGGCTGAATCGAGTAATTATTCGACACAAAAAAATCCTCAATGCAAATTTTTTGCATCGAGGATTCGTCTGTGTCATGTGACCACAGAGCGGGAGTGAAGCGCTTGCTATTACTTACCGCTCCGTGGACACCCCTGCCCCGTACCGCGCTGCACTTTCAGCCCTGACACATCGTCCGGACATAGTTGACCCGACACTGTGTGACATCAGGACAGCAGTGCAGCGCGTGGAGAAGAAGACGGAGGAGCTGTGGAGCGGCGCCCCCTACAGGAAATGTAAGTACTGGCACTTGGGGGCCAATCTGATCGCACTTGGGGTTCAAGCTGATGGTACTTAGGGGGGGGGGCAAGCTGATGGTACTTAGGGGGGGGGCAAGCTGATGGCACTTAGGGGGGCAAGCTGATGGCACTTAGGTGGGGCAAGCTGATAGCACTTAGAAGAGGCAAGCTGATGGCACTTAGGGTGGGCAAGCTGATGGCACCTAGGTGGGGCAAGCTGATGGCACTTAGGGGGGGGGCAAGCTTTTGGCACTTAGGGGGGCAAGCTGATGGCACCTAGGTGGGGCAAGCTGATGGCACTTAGGGGGGGGCAAGCTGATGGCACTTAGGGGGGCAAGCTGATGGCACTTAGGGTGGGCAAGCTCATAGCAATTAGGAGGGGCAAGCTGATAGCACTTAGGGGGGCAAGCTGATGGCACTTAAGGGGGGCAAGCTGATGGCACTTAGGGTGGGCAAGCTCATAGCAATTAGGAGGGGCAAGCTGATGGCACTTAGGGGGGCAAGCTGATGGTACTTAGGGGGGCAAGCTGATGGTACTTAGGTGGGGCAAGCTGATGGCACTTACGAGGGCAAGCTGATGGTACTTAGGTGGGGCAAGCTGATGGCACTTAGGAGGGCAAGCTGATGGCACTTAGGGGGGCAAGCTGATAGTACTTACTGGGGCAAGCTGATGGTACTTAGGGGGGCAAGCTGATGGCACTTAGGGAGGGGCAAGCTGATAGCACTTAGGGGGGCAAGCTGATGGTACTTAGGGGGGCAAGCTGATGGTACTTACTGGGGCAAGCTGATGGCACTTAGGGAGGGGCAAGCTGATAGCACTTAGGGGGGCAAGCTGATGGCACTTAGGGGGGCAAGCTGATGGTACTTACTGGGGCAAGCTGATGGCACTTAGGGGGGCAAGCTGATGGTACTTAGGGGGGCAAGCTGATGGCACTTAGGGAGGGGCAAGCTGATAGCACTTAGGGGGGCAAGCTGATGGTACTTAGGGGGGCAAGCTGATGGCACTTAGGGAGGGGCAAGCTGATAGCACTTAGGAGGGGCAAGCTGATGGCATTTAGGGGGGAAGCTGTGAACAGCGGGTGAACAGCCTGTCAGATCCGTCCTGCTGCTAGTGAATGTGTGCCCCCGGACTGCTGCTCCGTACCCATTGACTATAATGGGGGCAGAGTTCCGGCAGAGGCACGGCAGTGCACGGCTAGAGGCTGCCAGAATAAAACTACGACATGTCTGACATTTATTCCAGCAGCCTCTCACTGTGCCTCCACCCCGCCCCCCATTATAGTCAATGGGGACGGAGCGGCAGTCCGGGGGCACACGTTCACTAGCGGCAGGACAGATCCGGCAGGCTGTTCACCCGACGGAACAGTCTGCCGGAGGTCGGTGCAGCTAGTGTGAAAGTAGCAATTCATTTTTTCTTATTATATTACTCGATTAATCGTAAAAATAAATCGGTAGAATACTCGATTGCTAAAATAATCGTTTACTGCAGCCCTAAATCCCATGGACAACATCTGCATGGAGTTTGTACGTTCTCCCCCTGTTTACTCCCACACTCCAAAGACTTACTGATAGGGGTGGTGAGCCCCACTGGGGACAGCTTGATACTAATGCCTGTAAAGCGATATGTCAGCGCTATATAAGTGAGTATAATAACAAAGCTAGAACCAGCCCTGTACCTCACATGGCTCCAGAGATCTCATCACTCATTTCTCCAATTGTTATGCTAGATTGTCTTCAGGGAGCGTGTCCTTTCTGCTGCAGCTCTTTCCCCGTAGCTGTCAGAAGATATGGCTGGTGACAGTTGAAGATTTAAACTGAGCGCGGACGGACAACAAATATGGAAAACAACAAACAGCAGGTGGCGCTACACAGATAGTATAGCCCGTGAGCTAGTCAATAAAACCTACGTTTTTAATTACATGCAATTACAAAAGTATTCAGATCCAGGTGAAAAAAATGTAGAATATGTTTTGTGACACAACCACTTTAATGGTGGGTTCTTAGCCTGTAACTCTGTGGACACCATCCCTGTACCAGTGACATTGTACTAAATGTCACGGTGTCATCAGTGTGGGCACATGTGCCATTGTGCTGGCGATATCACTAAATATCATGGTGTCATCAGTGTGGGCACATGTGCCATTGTGCTGGTGATATCACTAAATGTCACGGTGTCATCATTATGGGCACATGTGCCAATGTGCTGGCGATATCACTAAATGTCACGGTGTCATCATTATGGGCACATGTGCCAATGTGCTGGCGATATCACTAAATATCACGGTGTCATCAGTGTGGGCACATGTGCCATTGTGCTGGCGATATCACTAAATGTCACGGTGTCATCAGTGTGGGCACATGTGCCATTGTGCTGGCGATATCACTAAATGTCACGGTGTCATCAGTGTGGGCACATGTGCCAATGTGCTGGCGATATCACTAAATGTCACGGTGTCATCACTGTGGGCACATGTGCCATTGTGCTGGCGATATCACTAAATGTCACGGTGTCATCAGTGTGGGCACATGTGCCATTGTGCTGGCGATATCACTAAATGTCACGGTGTCATCAGTGTGGGCACATGTGCCATTGTGCTGGCGATATCACTAAATATCACGGTGTCATCAGTGTGGGCACATCATGGCGTCGCTAGAGGGGGGCGAGGGGGGGCAATTGCCCCCCCTATGTTGTCCCTTGCCCCCCCGGGTGCCCCCCCGCTGATTCCCCAGAGTGAATACTAATGAGCGCTTCCATTATGGAAGTGCTCATTAGTACCGAAGGACCAGGAAGTGGTGAACGCTCTGTACTCACCACTTCCTGGTCCTCGGCTGTCGGCTGTGCAGGGCTGCGCACAGCGTGAGGACGCTCTGTGACCTCACGCTGTGCGCGCCAGTTTAGAGCACAGTCGACTGAGGAGAAAATGGCAGACGGCGTCCGTCCAGGAGCAGGAGAGGTAAGTGTTTTTATTTTTTATTTTATAGAAAATGTGGCTGCTGGGGGCATTATGGGGGCTAATTGGAGGCATATGGGGCATTTGGAGGCATATGGGGGCTAATTGGAGGCATATTTGGGGGCTAATTGGAGGCATTTGGAGGCATATGGGGGCTAATTGGTGGCATATTTGGGGGATAATTGGAGGCATATTTGGGGCTAATTGGAGGCATATTTGGGGCTAATAGGAGGCATATGGGGCTAATAGGAGGCATATGGGGCTAATAGGAGGCATATGGGGGCTAATATGAGGCATAATGGGGCTAATAGGAGGCATATGGGGGCTAATAGGAGGCATATGGGGGCTAATAGGAGGCATATGGGGGCTAATTGGAGGCATATGGGGCTAATTGGAGGCATATGGGGGCTAATAGGAGGCATATAGGGCTAATAGGAGGCATATGGGGCTAATAGGAGGCATATGGGGCTAATATGAGGCATATGGGGGCTAATAGGAGGCATATGGGGGCTAATAGGAGGCATATGAGGCTAATATGAGGCATATGGGGGCTAATAGGAGGCATATGGGGGCTAATAGGAGGCATATGGGGCTAATATGAGGCATATGGGGGCTAATAGGAGGCATATGGGGGCTAATAGGAGGCATATGGGGGCTAATAGGAGGCATATGGGGGCTAATTGGAGGCATATGGGGGCTAATTGGAGGCATATGGGGGCTAATAGGAGGCATATGGGGGCTAATAGGAGGCATATGGGGGCTAATTGGAGGCATATGGGGCTAATAGGAGGCATATGGGGCTAATAGGAGGCATATGGGGGCTAATAGGAGGCATATGGGGTCTAATTGGAGGCATATGGGGTCTAATTGGAGGCATATGGGGTCTAATTGGAGGCATATGGGGCTAATAGGAGGCATATGGGGGCTAATTAGAGGCATATGGGGGCTAATTAGAGGCATATGGGGGCTAATTGGAGGCATATGGGGGCTAATAGGAGGCATATGGGGGCTAATAGGAGGCATATGGGGGCTAATAGGAGGCATATGGGGGCTAATAGGAGGCATATGGGGGCTAATAGGAGGCATATGGGGCTAATAAGAGGCATAATGGGGCTAATAAGAGGCATAATGGGGGCTAATGAGGCATAAGGGCTGATATGGGGGCTAATGAGGCATAAGGGCTGATATGAGAGGCATAATGTGTCATCCACAGATGCCCCCATAACAGTGTGTCTTCCACAGATCCACCATAACAGTGCGCCTGTGCACTGACGAGAGACAGAAAGAAGGGGAAAGAATCCGTGGAAGCAAGCAGAGGACGGCACTGCAGACGACTGAATAGCTTCTTTTGTAAGTAAATTGCTTTATTATAACTGTATCCCTGCATATCGCAATTCTCTCGTATTTTGTAATCTTATTGATATATACTTATTTTGTTTGTGCCCCCCCATTTTTGACTGTGGTATCTTTGTGCCCCCCCTATATATTGTTCCTAGAGTCGCCACTGGGCACATGTGCCATTGCTCCTGAATGAATAGCCCCCAGCACCATGTACTGGTATTCTACATTGTTTCCACTAGCCATGATGTACTTCCTGTTCTATGGGCGAATCTGACTTGTATGTGGCAAATGGCCAAGCTCAATTCTACTTATGGGGTCACCTGTTGAAGACCAATCGCCTCTTTAGGAAACCGCTCCAACTGTTAGACATCTTGTTAAAGGGCTTGTCCAGTTTGGATGCTCATAAGTTCTTGTGCATTGAATGGAGGAGCCAGGACCTCGTGAGGGAGGCTTTAAGAGCTGCAGCTTTATTCAAGGTGGAGGAGCTCCCCACTATGGCTTCCACGTGCCCTATGATAGAGGTTGTATAAATAGGACTTTTCACCAGATCTTCCTACAATACTATACTATAAAACATCGAGTGTAGGAGCGATACGCTGCCCTATGTTCATATAAAAGGGGGAAAACCTGAGATGCTCAATCTTAGGGCTCGTTCCGTATGTCTTTTTAAGCGTTTTACATCGAAAAAATTGGGCTGGGCATAACATTTTCCGCTAAAACTGAACGGATACGGAAGACATATGGAGTACATTCTGTATATGTTAGTTTTTTTTTTTTTTTCCGGACCCATTGACTTGAATGGAGCCACGGAACGTGATTTGGGGGCAATAATAGGACATGTTCTATCTTTCAACGGAACGGAAATACGGAAACGGAATGCATACGGAGTACATTCCAATTTTTGGGCTGAACTATTGAAATGAATGGTTCCGTATACGGACCGTTGAACGAGCCCTTACTTGACCATTGTGAGAGGCATTGGTCCTATGGAGATGGGACATCTACTCATGGGTGTTGCTTATTTGCTAAAAGCTCCACCTCTGCACAATCATCCTATAAACCCAAGAGGAGCCGACTGGAGAGTCTTGGGTTAAGGTTTAGAGAAGGGGCTCATCTTTATGAATGTGTCCATTTAGGATTTATTGGAGGGATAGTCCTTCGGATCGTAGGAAACCCCTTCCACAGAGGTTAAGTACTCCATTCATGCCGGCCTTACACAACGGCGGTTTGACATGCCATCGCTGCTTGTCACGCCTCGGGTCCGTCACTCAGCATGAAGGGGAAAAATAAGTTCTGGAAACTGATCTTGTTCAAACATTCTCAACGGCCTGAGAACAATGAACGGCAATCGGCTCCATCGTGGCAGAAAATCTCTCAGGAGTTTAAGTATCTGTTCCTGAGAATGAACCTTCTGTAAGTACACAGAGGGCAGGTGCGGCGTATCGGCTGTGAGTCCCCACCGCGGGAATGTTTAGAAGAGCTAAACAGAGGGTTCAAAGAGTACGATTTCCTTGGGGGGGGGGGGGGTCAAGAGTTTAACCACTTCCTGTCCCCGTGGCTTATCGATGGTTAATTATGAGGATACAACGGAAATCAGAAATTCCCATAATTGTAGCAAAATCTGCAATAAATGTATTTACCATGTAATGTAATGATGTAAAAGAAATACAAACCTATGTGTATCTCGCAATGACGCCGAAAAACCTGTCCCATAAAAAGAAACAAAGTATCAAACAGGATATTGTAGAATCGTCTCTAGGGTTGTTAAAGAAGTTCACATCCATATTGGATGCACCAAGTATATGTGACC
This sequence comes from Bufo gargarizans, assembly GCF_014858855.1. NCBI lineage: Eukaryota > Metazoa > Chordata > Amphibia > Anura > Bufonidae > Bufo > Bufo gargarizans. The sequence continues at coordinate 374,064,372 of NC_058085.1, read as the reverse complement.
TGTAAGGAGATATTAAAGGTGCCCATACAACATAGAGACAATAGAAAAAAATAGGTTTTATGGAAAAACAGCGCCACACCCGTCCATGTGCGGTATTGCAGCTCTCCCCATTCACTTCAATAGAGCTGAGCTGCAATACCAGACACAACCCATGCACGGGGGGGGGGGGGGGGGGGGGCTGTTTTATCCATATTTTTCTGACCCTGTCCAATTTCTTTAATTCTCTATATATAAAGCCTAAGAATCAGAGGCGAAGCTTAAAGGGGTTATCCCCCCAAAATGCCCAGGCGCCTCATGCAGGTTATACTTATCTGCTCTCGCCGGCGCCTGTGTTCCTCCGGATCTCTGCACAGCCGCCGCTTGGATCAAAACATCCGGCGATACGGGGGTAGTCAATAGGAATGAGCCTCCCTAGCGACATACCCAAACCCCGCCGCCCCGTCGCTGGATGTTTTGATTGGCGTCAGGAGCAATGTGGGTGCTGAGGAGCGAGGTAAGTATAACCTGTAAGAGGTGCCCGTCACTTTGAGGGGCATTATATGGGTTGGATAACCCCTTTTAAAGCACCTGGGACCCAATGCAGAACCTTTACAAGGGCCCACACCTACCATCACTAATAAGGAGGAGCAGATTTTGGGCCCGTGTGCAATTGTTACCCCTATGCCCCCTATAGATACCCCTTTGTGTGCAATGTAGGTCAGGGGGGTGATGGCAATTCTTATGTATTATCTATGCATTGTACATGGATGTGAAAGATCTTTCGCAACTCCATGCACAGCATGAGCAATCTAGCTCATGAACAGAATGCAAACTAAAGTGACTACTGACACAAAGGCAAAACTGACTCCTTTATAACACAGTAGGCTTAAGTCCTTCTATACATTAGCACTCGCTTGCTAGCACCAGCGGCATATTAGGGTCTCAGTCTCAGCTTTACCATAGGGCCCCTTCTTCTGTGTGCGCTAATACTGATTGTATGCGGGGGATTCAATCCTCCAGAAACCAATTTTGCAGAGTTTTATACAATTATCTCTGAGAAACATTTACTGCATTGTTATTATAATACAGATTGCTCAGGATTGCAACATCTCTGCTTAAAATAAAATAATCTTGGCAGCAGCATCAAACTGATTTCATAAAGCTGAAACGTATAATTTACAATGTTATAATTTCCAAGAGATCGTCGGGTAAATACTTTCACACTAGCGTCGCCGGATCAGGCAATGTGTATGCAAACGGATGCTATTTGTAGACGGATCCGTCTCACAAATGTATTGCAATACCGGATCCGTCTCTACGGTTGGCATCCGGAAAAACGGATCCGGTATTTATCTTATTCACATTTTTAAAGGTCTGCACATGCACAGACCGCAAAACCGGATAAATTTTTCCGGAACACTTAGGGCTGAATCCGGCATTAATGCATTTCAATGTAAAATAATCCGGCATTCCAGCAAGTGTTCCGGAATTTTGAACTGAAAAAATACCGCAGCATGCTGCGGTATTTTCTCCGTCCAAAAACCGTACAGTGACTGAACTGAAGACATCCTGATGCATCCTGAACGGATTGCTCTCCATCCAGAATGCATTAGGATAAAACGGATCCGTTTTTTTTCCGGTATAGAGCCCCGAGGACGGAACTCAATACCGGAAAATAAAAAGTGTGAAAGTAGCCTAATTTTCATACTTTAATGAAGCCATTCAGGATCACAAAGCTGCTGCAACGTCAGAAGGACTCAGCCTATTGATGACGGTAATATTTATAAAGGCATTGTATTATTAAGCTTATACTGGCTGTATTATACACCGGAGCTGAATTCACAATTCTGCTAGCTGTTAATGGAAAGATTCAATATTTGCTTTTGGACAGACACCCTCAAGTTAGCTGAGCTCTTATAATGTGGTAGGACAGTTAGTTTATCTTTCCAGAGATTATTAAGTGCCCGGTGTATGGATGCTATTTAATAGAATGCAACTAACCAGAGCAAACTATCGGAGGACACAGATAAAGCATTTAATGCTGGGAGATTTTAGCTGTGAAGCTACTTAATTGGGATTGCAGCTCTTGAGTATAACACAGGTTGCAACAGGATCAGTAATGAATTCACACAGTGAATCCACCAGCAGGATAGTGAGTGCAGCTCTGGAATATAATGCAGGATGTAACTCAGGATCAGTACAGGATAAGTAATGTCTGTACACAGTGACTGCACCAGCAGAATAGTGAATGCAGCTCTGGAGTATAATACAGGATGTAACTCAGGATCAGTACAGGATAAGTAATGTATGTACACAGTGACTGCACCATCAGAATAGTGAGTGCAGCTCTGGATTATAATACAGGATGTAACTCAGGATCAGTACAGGATAAGTAATGTATGTACACAGTGACTGCACCAGCAGAATAGTGAGTGCAGCTCTGGAGTATAATACAGGATGTAACTCAGGATCAGTACAGGATAAGTAATGTATGTACACAGTGACTGCACCAGCAGAATAGTGAGTGCAGCTCTGGAGTATAATACAGGATGTAACTCAGGATAAGTACAGGATAAGTAATGTATGTACACAGTGACTGCACCATCAGAATAGTGAGTGCAGCTCTGGATTATAATACAGGATGTAACTCAGGATCAGTACAGGATAAGTAATGTATGTACACAGTGACTGCACCAGCAGAATAGTGAGTGCAGCTCTGGAGTATAATACAGGATGTAACTCAGGATCAGTACAGGATAAGTAATGTATGTGCACAGTGACTCCACCAGCAGAATAGTGAGTGCAGCTCTGGAGTATAATACAAGATGTAACTCAGGATCAGTACAGGATAAGTAATGTATGTGCACAGTGACTACACCAGCAGAATAGTGAGTGCAGCTCTGGAGTATAATACAGGATGTAACTCAGGATCAGTACAGGATAAGTAATGTATGTACACAGTGACTGCACCAGCAGAATAGTGAGTGCAGCTCTGGAGTATAATACAGGATGTAACTCAGGATCAGTACAGGATAAGTAATGTATGTACACAGTGACTGCACCAGCAGAATAGTGAGTGCAGCTCTGGATTATAATACAGGATGTAACTCAGGATCAGTACAGGATAAGTAATGTATGTACACAGTGACTGCACCAGCAAAATAGTGAATGCAGCTCTGGAGTATAATACAGGATGTAACTCAGGATCAGTACAGGATAAGTAATGTATGTACACAGTGACTGCACCAGCAGAATAGTGAGTGCCGCTCTGGAGTATAATACAGGATGTAACTCAGGATCAGTACAGGATAAGCAATGTATGTACACAGTGACTGCACCAGCAGAATAGTGAGTGCAGCTCTGGAGTATAATACAGGATGTAACTCAGGATCACTACAGGATAAGTAATGTCTGTACACAGTGACTGCACCAGAAAAATAGTGAGTGCAGCTCTGGAGTATAATACAGGATGTAACTCAGGATCAGTACAGGATAAGGAATGTATGTACACAGTGACTGAACCATCAGAATAGTGAGTGCAGCTCTGGAGTATAATACAGGATGTAACTCAGGATCAGTACAGGATAAGTAATGTATGTACACAGTGACTGCACCAGCAGAATAGTAAGTGCAGCTCTGGAGTATAATACAGGATGTAACTCAGGATCAGTACAGGATAAGTAATGTATGTACACAGTGACTGCACCAGCAGAATAGTGAGTGCAGCTCTGGAGTATAATACAGGATGTAACTCAGGATCAGTACAGGATAAGTAATGTATGTACACAGTGACTGCACCAGCAGAATAGTGAGTGCAGCTCTGGAGTATAATACAGGATGTAACTCAGGATCAGTACAGGATAAGGAATGTATGTACACAGTGACTGCACCATCAGAATTGTGAGTGCAGCTCTAGGGTATAATACAGGATGTAACTCAGGATCAGTACAGGATAAGGAATGTATGTACACAGTGACCGCACCAGCAGAATAGTGAGTGCAGCTCTGGAGTATAATACAGGGTGTAACTCAGGATCAGTACAGGATAAGTATTGTATGTACACAGTGACTGCACCAGCAGAATAGTGAGTGCAGCTCTGGAGTATAATACAGGATGTAACTCAGGATCAGTACAGGATAAGTAATGTATGTACACAGTGACTGCACCAGCAGAATAGTGAGTGCAGCTCTGGAGTATAATACAGGATGTAACTCAGGATCAGTACAGGATAAGTAATGTATGTACACAGTGACTGCACCAGCAGAATAGTGAGTGCAGCTCTGGAGTATAATACAGGATGTAACTCAGGATCAGTACAGGATAAGTAATGTATGTACACAGTGACTGCACCAGCAGAATAGTGAGTGCAGCTCTGGAGTATAGTACAGGATGTAACTGAGGATCAGTGCAGGATAAGTAATGTATGTACACAGTGACTCCACCAGCAGAATAGTGAGTGCAGCTCTGGAGTATAATACAGGATGTAACTCAGGATCAGTACAGGATAAGTAATGTACACAGTGACTGCACCAGCAGAATAGTGAGTGCAGCTCTGGAGTATAATACAGGATGTAACTCAGGATCAGTACAGGATAAGTAATGTATGTACACAGTGACTGCACCAGCAGAATAGTGAGTGCAGCTCTGGAGTATAATACAGGATGTAACTCAGGATCAGTACAGGATAAGTAATGTACACAGTGACTGCACCAGCAGAATAGTGAGTGCAGCTCTGGAGTATAATACAGGATGTAACTCAGGATCAGTACAGGATAAGTAATGCATGTACACAATGACTGCACCCGCAGAATAGGGAGTGCAGCTCTGGAGTATTATGCAGGATGTAACTCAGGATCAGTACAGGATAAGTAATGTATGTACACAGTGACTGCACCAGCAGAATAGTGAGTGCAGCTCTGGAGTATTATGCAGGATGTAACTCAGGATCAGTACAGGATAAGTAATGTATGTACACAGTGACTGCACCAGCAGAATAGTGAGTGCAGCTCTGGAGTATAATACAGGATGTAACTCAGGATCAGTACAGGATAAGTAATGTATGTACACAGTGACTGCACCAGCAGAATAGTGAGTGCAGCTCTGGAGTATAATACAGGATGTAACTCAGGATCAGTACAGGATAAGTAATGTATGTGCACAGTGACTGCACCAGCAGAATAGTGAGTGCAGCTCTGGAGTATAATACAGGATGTAACTCAGGATCAGTACAGGATAAGTAATGCATGTACACAATGACTGCACCAGCAGAATAGTGAGTGCAGCTCTGGAGTATAATACAGGATGTAACTCAGGATCAGTACAGGATAAGTAATGTATGTACACAGTGACTGCACCAGCAGAATAGGGAGTGCAGCTCTGGAGTATTATGCAGGATGTAACTCAGGATCAGTACAGGATAAGTAATGTATGTACACAGTGACTGCACCAGCAGAATAGTGAGTGCAGCTCTGGAGTATTATGCAGGATGTAACTCAGGATCAGTACAGGATAAGTAATGTATGTACACAGTGACTGCACCAGCAGAATAGTGAGTGCAGCTCTGGAGTATAATACAGGATGTAACTCAGGATCAGTACAGGATAAGTAATGTATGTACACAGTGACTGCACCAGCAGGATAGTGAGTGCAGCTCTGGAGTATAATACAGGATGTAACTCAGGATCAGTACAGGATAAGTAATGTATGTACACAGTGACTGCACCAGCAGAATAGTGAGTGCAGCTCTGGAGTATAATACAGGATGTAACTCAGGATCAGTACAGGATAAGGAATGTATGTACACAGTGACTGCACCATCAGAATTGTGAGTGCAGCTCTAGGGTATAATACAGGATGTAACTCAGGATCAGTACAGGATAAGGAATGTATGTACACAGTGACCGCACCAGCAGAATAGTGAGTGCAGCTCTGGAGTATAATACAGGGTGTAACTCAGGATCAGTACAGGATAAGTATTGTATGTACACAGTGACTGCACCAGCAGAATAGTGAGTGCAGCTCTGGAGTATAATACAGGATGTAACTCAGGATCAGTACAGGATAAGTAATGTATGTACACAGTGACTGCACCAGCAGAATAGTGAGTGCAGCTCTGGAGTATAATACAGGATGTAACTCAGGATCAGTACAGGATAAGTAATGTATGTACACAGTGACTGCACCAGCAGAATAGTGAGTGCAGCTCTGGAGTATAATACAGGATGTAACTCAGGATCAGTACAGGATAAGGAATGTATGTACACAGTGACTGCACCAGCAGAATAGTGAGTGCAGCTCTGGAGTATAATACAGGAGGTAACTCAGGATCAGTACAGGATAAGTAATGTATGTACACAGTGACTGCACCAGCAGAATAGTGAGTGCAGCTCTGGAGTATAATACAGGAGGTAACTCAGGATCAGTAAAGGATAAGTAATGTATGTACACAGTGACTGCACCAGCAGAATAGTGAGTGCAGCTCTGGAGTATAATACAGGATGTAACTCAGGATCAGTACAGGATAAGTAATGTATGTACACAGTGACTGCACCAGCAGAATAGTGAGTGCAGCTCTGGAGTATAATACAGGAGGTAACTCAGGATCAGTAAAGGATAAGTAATGTATGTACACAGTGACTGCACCAGCAGAATAGTGAGTGCAGCTCTGGAGTATAATACAGGAGGTAACTCAGGATCAGTACAGGATAAGTAATGTATGTACACAGTGACTGCACCAGCAGAATAGTGAGTGCAGCTCTGGAGTATAATACAGGAGGTAACTCAGGATCAGTAAAGGATAAGTAATGTATGTACACAGTGACTGCACCAGCAGAATAGTGAGTGCAGCTCTGGAGTATAATACAGGATGTAACTCAGGATCAGTACAGGATAAGTAATGTATGTACACAGTGACTGCACCAGCAGAATAGTGAGTGCAGCTCTGGAGTATAATACAGGAGGTAACTCAGGATCAGTAAGGATAAGTAATGTATGTACACAGTGACTGCACCAGCAGAATAGTGAGTGCAGCTCTGGAGTATAATACAGGATGTAACTCAGGATCAGTACAGGATAAGTAATGTATGTACACAGTGACTGCACCAGCAGAATAGGGAGTGGAAACAGATTGGTTTATTTGCTGATAGTGTAGGCTGAGAGATGAGCCTGCATTAAGAAACACAATGATGAATGGAAATTTGTCTCAGCTCACGGACCCCAATCTGCAGATGGGTGCCAATTTCTAAACTGCAATAATTGTGATTAGTGAATGTATCAGTGCCCCCACTCTGTAAAATTACCCTTACACAAAAATAATACCCCATTGTGTTCCCCACAGTGTTCATTTGCCTCTTTACATAGTAAACATTCCCCCTCGGTGCCCTCTGATTTGTGCCCTCACACAGTAATAATAATCACGTTATGTGGTACTTATAATAATTCCCAGAGTTTTAATCCTATTTCTGCCTCCACAAAGTAATGGTAACTCCAGCCCTTTCAGCTATTTTGTGCCCTCAAAGAGAGAGTCCAGTCGTGGTCAACTGTATGTATTTTGGCTCAGAGGGAACTAACTGCATTTGTTATTTTTGATGTTTGTTTTTCTAATTTTTGGGGCATGTACAGACCAGATCAGACAAACAACTAACTGATGATCTGCAGAGCACTTGCCGAACTTCTGGATATCTTCGATTACTCTCCTTCTATCCAATTATATGGAAAATGAACCAAAAGAATGGTGGACATTTATTTCATTTTCTTCAGAAACAAAGCACAACTCTGCTTTCAAGCTCTTTTCTTGGCGAGAAGCCGTTAGATAACAAGCAAGTTCAATCATCAAATAAACAAGCGCACAAAAAATGTACAAGCATGCTGTGCTGTGTGCGAGATAATTGTAACTTATCATATGTCAGTCCATAAATAGAGTATATGGTAAATACACGTCAAGGGATAATAATCAGACATTTACTGCGGCTGCAAATTATTATTTTATGACAGCAGCTGTAAAATGAGCTTCAAAGAGCAACACTATTCACAGGTGAAGCTCAGAGCATTCCTGAGTGAAGTGAAAACGTATATGGCACCATGCAGCATTTCACTATCCATACATGATGCCTCAGGATAAAGCACAGAAGCTGCCTGTGTACAAGAATACAAATACTATAAGTACTATACAATAACTACTATGAAATGCTTCTATACTATAACACTGCTCCTATGTACAAGAATATAACTACTATAATACTGCTCCTATGTACAAGAATATACCTACTATAATACTGCTCCTATGTACAAGAATATAACTACTATAATACTGCCTGCTATGTACAAGAATATAACTACTATAATACTGCTCCTATGTACAAGAATATAACTACTATAATACTGCTCCTATGTACAAGAATATAACTACTATAATACTGCTCCTAGGTACAAGAATATAACTACTATAATACTGCCTCCAATGTACAAGAATATAACTACTATAATACTGCTCCTAGGTACAAGAATACAAATACTATAAGTACTATACAATAACTACTATGAAATGCTTCTATACTATAACACCGCTCCTATGTACAAGAATATACCTACTATAATACTGCTCCTATGTACAAGAATATAACTACTATAATACTGCCTGCTATGTACAAGAATATAACTACTATAATACTGCTCCTATGTACAAGAATATAACTGCTATAATACTGCTCCTATGTACAAGAATATAACTACTATAATACTGCTCCTATGTACAAGAATATAACTACTATAATACTGCTCCTATGTACAAGAATATAACTACTATAATACTGCTCCCATGTACAAGAATATAACTACTATAATACTGCTCCTATGTACAAGAATATAACTACTATAATACTGCTCCTATGTACAAGAATACAAATACTATAAGTACTATACAATAACTACTATGAAATGCTTCTATACTATAACACCGCTCCTATGTACAAGAATATACCTACTATAATACTGCTCCTATGTACAAGAATATAACTACTATAATACTGCTCCTATGTACAAGAATATAACTACTATAATACTGCTCCTATGTACAAGAATATAACTACTATAATACTGCTCCTATGTACAAGAATATACCTACTATAATACTGCTCCTATGTACAAGAATATAACTACTATAATACTGCTCCTATGTACAAGAATATAACTACTATAATACTGCTCCTATGTACAAGAATATAACTACTATAATACTGCTCCTATGTACAAGAATATAACTACTATAATACTACTCCTATGTACAAGAATATAACTACTATAATACTGCTCCTAGGTACAAGAATACAAATACTATAAGTACTATACAATAACTACTATGAAATGCTTCTATACTATAACACCGCTCCTATGTACAAGAATATACCTACTATAATACTGCTCCTATGTACAAGAATATAACTACTATAATACTGCTCCTATGTACAAGAATATAACTACTATAATACTGCTCCTATGTACAAGAATATAACTACTATAATACTGCTCCTAGGTACAAGAATACAAATACTATAAGTACTATACAATAACTACTATGAAATGCTTCTATACTATAACACCGCTCCTATGTACAAGAATATACCTACTATAATACTGCTCCTATGTACAAGAATATAACTACTATAATACTGCTCCTATGTACAAGAATATAACAACTATAATACTGCTCCTATGTACAAGAATATAACTACTATAATACTGCTCCTATGTACAAGAATATAACTACTATAATACTGCCTCCTATGTACAAGAATATAACTACTATAATACTGCTCCTATGTACAAGAATATAACTACTATAATACTGCTCCTATGTACAAGAATATAACTACTATAATACTGCTCCTAGGTACAAGAATACAAATACTATAAGTACTATACAATAACTACTATGAAATGCTTCTATACTATAACACCGCTCCTATGTACAAGAATATACCTACTATAATACTGCTCCTATGTACAAGAATATAACTACTATAATACTGCTCCTATGTACAAGAATATAACTACTATAATACTGCTCCTAGGTACAAGAATACAAATACTATAAGTACTATACAATAACTACTATGAAATGCTTCTATACTATAACACCGCTCCTATGTACAAGAATATACCTACTATAATACTGCTCCTATGTACAAGAATATAACAACTATAATACTGCTCCTATGTACAAGAATATAACTACTATAATACTGCCTCCTATGTACAAGAATATAACTACTATAATACTGCCCCTATGTACAAGAATATAACTACTGTAATACTGCCTCCTATGTAGAAGAATATAACTACTATAATACTGCTCCTATGTACAAGAATATAACTACCATAATACTGCTCCTATGTACAAGAATATAACTACTATGGGGGGCGGAGCTTGACTGTGAAGCTGAATGGCTGCAGCTTCCTGAGCTCCTCTCACATACCAGTGAATTAACCCCTTTAGCAGCTATAATATTGCACACCTAATGGGGAAACTTGGAAGAGATCACAGCAGGGATCACCTGGAACCGACTCCTGCTCGATCCAAGCAGCCAGACATGGAGAAATATCTTAAAAAGCAGGCGAAGCTGCACACCGGCGAGGTCCCCAAAATGGCGCCGCGAGCGCCCCAGCCCTCAGACGCAGAGGAGCCATCTGAAGCGGGGAGTGCATCGGAGGCTTCGGAGTGCCGACTCCCGCGGCGGCGCATGAATTTATCCAAAGAGATGTTGAAAGAGCTCCTGGATACCGCTTTAGCCCCACTGAAGAAGGATTTAGAGGAGATAAAGGAGGATCTCCGCGGCCTGGGGCACAGGTTAATGGCGCTAGAGAATGGTCAGGACGCCATTTTACAGCATGAGAGCAAAACGTGCTCAGCCCTGCAGATGCACCGCGATTTGATAAATGAGGCCCACCTGCGCATAGAAGACCAGGAGAACAGGAGCCGGCGCAGGAACTTGCGGATCAGAGGATTACCGGAATCCATTGCAGCAGAGGCCCTCCGTACAGTGGCGGCTGAAATCTTCAGTCAACTTCTAGGCCCAGACAGAGCAGCTGCAGTGGTGGTGGAGCGCATCCACCGTGCGCTGCGTCCTAGGCCGAAGCCCACAGAACCGCCGCGAGACGTGATCTGCGGCCTTCTCAGCTTCATTGATACGGCTGACATCCTGAGAAGCAGCAGAGAGGCCGAGAATCTCAGGTACGAAGATGCCCCCCTCCTGTTCTTTCAGGATCTGGCCCCCACCACGCTGGTGAAACGGCGTACCCTGCGTCCGTTACTGGAAGCCCTGAGATCATCCGCCACTCAGTTCAGGTGGCTGTACCCCTTCGGCCTGGCCATAATGAAGAATGGCAGACAGCTCACAGTCCGCAAGCCGGCTGACCTGCAATCTATCTGGGGCCCGTTAGGTCTGGCCCCCATAGAAATTCCCTCCTGGATGCCCGCGGATCAGGGTGACCCTTTACCGACTCCACCTAAGATGGATGCCTGGACGGAGGTGTCTCCTGGGAAAGCAGAGAGGGCCAGAAGAGGTCGACGTATCACCTGAAGCAGCTTCTTCACCTCATGTGCAGTCTCATTAGGGACTCCCTCCCTTGTCATGCACAGCAGTTGAGTCTGTGCCTCCAGTTGCAGGGCTATGTGCCTGTCTCTCCAAGTTCTGCTTGCATCAAAGATGGAGATATTCATGTTCTGAGTTTTTTAACCCCTTGACGTTTTTGGGGATCTTGTTAAATGAAAAGGACGCTGTTGTTCCAAGAATCGTCTTTAACCCTTGCAAATCGCCTTGGAGCTGTCCTGGAAAGGATTTTGTTAGCCGCATGGTTACCCCATTCCGGTCGGTCAATAGTTGGGGTTACACTGGTTCCTTACCATTAGAGTTGAGCGAACACCTGGATGTTCGGGTTCGAGAAGTTCGGCCGAACATCCCGGAAATGTTCGGGTTCGGGATCCGAACCCGATCCGAACTTCGTCCCGAACCCGAACCCCATTGAAGTCAATGGGGACCCGAACTTTTCGGCACTAAAAAGGCTGTAAAACAGCCCAGGAAAGAGCTAGAGGGCTGCAAAAGGCAGCAACATGTAGGTAAATCCCCTGCAAACAAATGTGGATAGGGAAATGAATTAAAATAAAAATTAAATAAATAAAAATTAACCAAAATCAATTGGAGAGAGGTTCCATAGCAGAGAATCTGGCTTCCCGTCACCCACCACTGGAACAGTCCATTCTCAGATATTTAGGCCCAGGCACCCAGGCAGAGGAGAGAGGTCCCGTAACAGAGAATCTGTCTTCATGTCAGCAGAGAATCAGTCTTCATATCATAGCAGAGAATGAGGCTTCACGTCAGCCACCACTGCAACAGTCCATTGGCATATATTTAGGCCCAGCACCCAGGCAGAGGAGGGAGGTCCCGTAACAGAGAATCTGTCTTCATGTCAGCAGAGAATTAGTCTGCATGTCATAGCAGAGAATGAGGCTTCACGTCAGCCACCACTGCAACAGTCCATTGGCATATATTTAGGCCCAGCACACACACAGGCAGAGGAGAGAGGTCCCGTAACAGAGAATCTGTCTTCATGTCAGCAGAGAATTAGTCTGCATGTCATAGCAGAGAATGAGGCTTCACGTCAGCCACCACTGCAACAGTCCATTGGCATATATTTAGGCCCAGCACCCAGGCAGAGGAGAGAGGTCCCGTAACAGAGAATCTGTCTTCATGTCAGCAGAGAATCAGTCTGCATGTCATAGCAGAGAATGAGGCTTCACGTCACCCACCACTGCAACAGTCCATTGTCATAAATTTAGGCCCAGCACTAGTGTTGAGCGGCATGTCCCATATTCGAATTCGCGAAATTTTGTGAATATTCGAAAGAATATTCGTAAAATATTCGCCATTATTCAAATTCGTTATTATTTCGCATATGCGATAATTCGAATTTCGCATCGCATAATACATATGCTATGCAAAATTCACATGTGCGCTAATGAAATCGCCTTACGAAGATTCGCAACTCAATTCAATCACTAATGTATGAATGCAATGGCCTTTGCCTCTGTTCTGGGACAAGTGTAGATATTCGCATGTGCGCTAATAAAATCGCCTTACGAAGATTCGCACCTCAATCACTTTCTAGGGAATGTAAGACTTTTGGGAATCAATCGAGATACAGTGGGGGGTGATGACAGTAGTTGACAGAGTACAGATCAATGTAATCTGTAAGGTGGAAAGTAAAATAAAAAATACGAATATTCGTAAATCGAATTTTACGAAGTTCTACGTATTCGCGAATATGGTGCTATACTATATGAATGCACAGGCCTTTGCCTCTCTGTTCTGGGGACAAGTGTAGATATTTGCATTTGCGTTAATAAAATCGCCTTACGAAGATTCGCAGCTCAATTCAATCACTAATGTATGAATGCAAAGCCCTTTGCCTCTGTTCTGGGACAAGTGTAGATATTCGCATGTGCGCTAATAAAATCGCCTTACGAAGATTCGCAACTCAATTCACTAATGTATGAATGCAAAGCCCTTTGCCTCTGTTCTGGGACGTGCCGATATTCGCATGTGCGCTAATAAAATCGCCTTACGAAGATTCGCGCCTCAATCACTTTCTAGGCAATGTGAGTAAGATCTGAGCTGTTGGACCTTTGGGAAACAATCAATTATATGTGTACTGTAATTTTGTGGGGGGGGGGGGAAAAACAAAAAACGAATATTCGTTTTTACGAATATATAGCACTATATTCGAAATATTCGCGAAATCGCGAAGTTGCGATATTCGCGAAAAAAATTTGCTTTTCGAATATTCGCGCTCAACACTACCCAGCACCCAGGCAGAGGAGAGAGGTCCCGTAACAGACAATCTGGCTTCATGTCAGCAGAGAATCAGTCTTCATGTCATAGCAGAGAATGAGGCTTCACGTCAGCCACCACTGCAACAGTCCATTGGCATATATTTAGGCCCAGCACCCAGGCAGAGGAGAGAGGTCCCGTAACAGACAATCTGGCTTCATGTCAGCAGAGAATCAGTCTTCATATCATAGCAGAGAATGAGGCTTCACGTCAGCCACCACTGTAAGAGTCCATTGTCATAAATTTAGGCCCAGCACACAGGCAGAGGAGAGAGGTCCCGTAACAGAGGATCTGGCTTCATGTCAGCAGAGAATTAGTCTGCATGTCATAGCAGAGAATGAGGCTTCACGTCACCCACCACTGCAACAGTCCATTGGCATATATTTAGGCCCAGCACCCAGGCAGAGGAGAGAGGTCCCGTAACAGAGAATCTGTCTTCATGTCAGCAGAGAATTCAGTCTGCATGTCATAGCAGAGAATGAGGCTTCACGTCAGCCACCACTGCAACAGTCCATTGGCATATATTTAGGCCCAGCACACACAGGCAGAGGAGAGAGGTCCCGTAACAGAGAATCTGGCTTCATGTCAGCAGAGAATCAGTCTGCATGTCATAGCAGAGAATGAGGCTTCACGTCAGCCACCACTGCAACAGTCCATTGGCATATATTTAGGCCCAGCACACACACAGGCAGAGGAGAGAGGTCCCGTAACAGAGGAATCTGGCTTCATGTCAGCAGAGAATCAGTCTGCATGTCATAGCAGAGAATGAGGCTTCACGTCAGCCACCACTGCAACAGTCCATTGGCATATATTTAGGCCCAGCACCCAGGCAGAGGAGAGAGGTCCCGTAACAGACAATCTGGCTTCATGTCAGCAGAGAATTAGTCTGCATGTCATAGCAGAGAATGAGGCTTCACGTCAGCCACCACTGCAACAGTCCATTGGCATATATTTAGGCCTAGCACACAGGCAGAGGAGAGAGGTCCCGTAACAGACAATCTGGCTTCATGTCAGCAGAGAATCAGTCTGCATGTCATAGCAGAGAATGAGGCTTCACGTCAGCCACCACTGCAACAGTCCATTGGCATATATTTAGGCCTAGCACACAGGCAGAGCAGAGAGGTCCCGTAACAGACAATCTGGCTTCATGACAGCAGAGAATCAGTCTGCATGTCATAGCAGAGAATGAGGCTTCACGTCAGCCACCACTGCAACAGTCCATTGGCATATATTTAGGCCCAGCACCCAGGCAGAGGAGAGAGGTCCCGTAACAGAGAATCTGGCTTCATGTCAGCAGAGAATCAGTCTGCATGTCATAGCAGAGAATGAGGCTTCACGTCAGCCACCACTGCAACAGTCCATTGGCATATATTTAGGCCCAGCAACCACAGGCAGAGGAGAGAGGTCCCGTAACAGACAATCTGGCTTCATGTCAGCAGAGAATCAGTCTGCATGTCATAGCAGAGAATGAGGCTTCACGTCAGCCACCACTGCAACAGTCCATTGGCATAATTTAGGCCCAGCACCCAGGCAGAGGAGAGAGGTCCCGTAACAGAGAATCTGGCTTCATGTCAGCAGAGAATCAGTCTGCATGTCATAGCAGAGAATCAGGCTTCACGTCAGCCACCACTGCAACAGTCCATTGTCATAATATTTAGGCCCAGCACCCAGGCAGAGGAGGGAGGTCCCGTAACAGAGAATCTGTCTTCATGTCAGCAGAGAATTAGTCTGCATGTCATAGCAGAGAATGAGGCTTCACGTCACCCACCACTGCAACAGTCCATTGGCATATATTTAGGCCTAGCACACAGGCAGAGGAGAGGTTCATTCAACTTTGGGTAGCCTCGCAATATAATGGTAAAATGAAAATAAAAATAGGATTGAATGAGGAAGTGCCCTGGAGTCCAATAATATATGGTTATGGGGAGGTAGTTAATGTCTAATCTGGACAAGGGACGGACAGGTCCTGTGGGATCCATGCCTGGTTCATTTTTATGAACGTCAGCTTGTCCACATTGGCTGTAGACAGGCGGCTGCGTTTGTCTGTAATGACGCCCCCTGCCGTGCTGAATACACGTTCAGACAAAACGCTGGCTGCCGGGCAGGCCAGCACCTCCAAGGCATAAAAGGCTAGCTCTGGCCACGTGGACAATTTAGAGACCCAGAAGTTGAATGGGGCCGAACCATCAGTCAGTACGTGGAGGGGTGTGCACACGTACTGTTCCACCATGTTAGTGAAATGTTGCCTCCTGCTAACACGTTGCGTATCAGGTGGTGGTGCAGTTAGCTGTGGCGTGTTGACAAAAGTTTTCCACATCTCTGCCATGCTAACCCTGCCCTCAGAGGAGCTGGCCGTGACACAGCTGCCTTGGCGACCTCTTGCTCCTCCTCTGCCTTGGCCTTGGGCTTCCACTTGTTCCCCTGTGACATTTGGGAATGCTCTCAGTAGCGCGTCTACCAACGTGCGCTTGTACTCGCGCATCTTCCTATCACGCTCCAGTGCAGGAAGTAAGGTGGGCACATTGTCTTTGTAGCGTGGATCCAGCAGGGTGGCAACCCAGTAGTCCGCACAGGTTAAAATGTGGGCAACTCTGCTGTCGTTGCGCAGGCACTGCAGCATGTAGTCGCTCATGTGTGCCAGGCTGCCCAGGGGTAAGGACAAGCTGTCCTCTGTGGGAGGCGTATCGTCATCGTCCTGCCTTTCCCCCCAGCCACGCACCAGTGATGGACCCGAGCTGCGTTGGGTGCCACCCCGCTGTGACCATGCTTCATCCTCATCCTCCTCCACCTCCTCCTCATCCTCGTCCTCCTCGTCCTCCAGTAGTGGGCCCTGGCTGGCCACATTTGTACCTGGCCTCTGCTGTTGCCAAAAAACCTCCCTCTGAGTCACTTCGAAGAGACTGGCCTGAAAGTGCTAAAAATGACCCCTCTTCCTCATCCTCCTCCTCCTCCTCCTGGGCCACCTCCTGTTCCATCATCGCCCTAAGTGTTTTCTCAAGGAGACATAGAAGTGGTATTGTAACGCTGATAACGGTGTCATCGCCACTGGCCATGTTGGTGGAGTACTCGAAACAGCGCAACAGGGCACACAGGTCTCGCATGGAGGCCCAGTCATTGGTGGTGAAGTGGTGCTGTTCTGTAGTGCGACTGACCCGTGCGTGCTGCAGCTGAAACTCCACTATGGCCTGCTGCTGCTCGCACAGTCTGTCCAGCATGTGCAAGGTGGAGTTCCACCTGGTGGGCACGTCGCATATGAGGCGGTGAGCGGGAAGGCCGAAGTTACGCTGTAGCGCAGACAGGCGAGCAGCGGCAGGATGTGAACGCCGGAAGCGCGAACAGACGGCCCGCACTTTATGCAGCAGCTCTGACATGTCGGGGTAGTTGTGAATGAACTTCTGCACCACCAAATTCAGCACATGCGCCAAGCAAGGGATGTGCGTCAAATTGGCTAGTCCCAGAGCTGCAACGAGATTTCGCCCATTATCACACACCACCAGGCCGGGCTTGAGGCTCACCGGCAGCAACCACTCGTCGGTCTGTTGTTCAATACCCCGCCACAACTCCTGTGCGGTGTGGGGCCTGTCCCCCAAACATATGAGTTTCAGAATGGCCTGCTGACGTTTACCCCGGGCTGTGCTGAAGTTGGTGGTGAAGGTGTGTGGCTGACTGGATGAGCAGGTGGAAGAAGAGGAGGAGGAAGCCGAGAAGGAGGAGGTGGCAACAGGAGGCAAAGAATGTTGCCCTGCGATCCTTGGCGGCGGAAGGACGTGCGCCAAACAGCTCTCCGCCTGGGGCCCAGCTGCCACTACATTTACCCAGTGTGCAGTTAGGGAGATATAGCGTCCCTGGCCGTGCTTACTGGTCCACGTATCTGTGGTTAGGTGGACCTTGCTACAGATGGCGTTGCGCAGTGCACACTTGATTTTATCGGATACTTGGTTGTGCAGGGAAGGCACGGCTCTCTTGGAGAAGTAGTGCCGGCTGGGAACAACATACTGTGGGACAGCAAGCGACATGAGCTGTTTGAAGCTGTCTGTGTCCACCAGCCTAAATGACAGCATTTCATAGGCCAGTAGTTTAGAAATGCTGGCATTCAGGGCCAGGGATCGAGGGTGGCTAGGTGGGAATTTACGCTTTCTATCAAATGTTTGTGAGATGGAGAGCTGAACGCTGGCGTGTGACATGGTTGAGACGCTTGGTGACGGAGGTGGTGGTGGTGGTGTTGGTGGTACATCCCCTGTTTGCTGGGCGGCAGGTGCCAACGTTCCTCCAGAGGCGGAGGAAGAGGCCGAGGCGGCAGCAGCAGAATAGGCCGAGGCGGCAGCAGCAGAAGAGGTAGCAGGGGGAGCCTGAGTGACTTCCTTGGTTTTAAGGTGTTTACTCCACTGCAGTTCATGCTTTGCATGCAGGTGCCTGGTCATGCAGGTTGTGCTCAGGTTCAGAACGTTAATGCCTCGCTTCAGGCTCTGATGGCACAGCGTGCAAACCACTCGGGTCTTGTCGTCAGCACATTGTTTGAAGAAGTGCCATGCCAGGGAACTCCTTGAAGCTGCCTTTGGGGTGCTCGGTCCCAGATGGCGGCGGTCAGTAGCAGGCGGAGTCTCTTGGCGGCGGGTGTTCTGCTTTTGCCCACTGCTCCCTCTTTTGCTACGCTGTTGGCTCGGTCTCACCACTGCCTCTTCCTCCGAACTGTGAAAGTCAGTGGCACGACCTTCATTCCATGTGGGGTCTAGGACCTCATCGTCCCCTGCATCGTCTTCCACCCAGTCTTGATCCCTGACCTCCTGTTCAGTCTGCACACTGCAGAAAGACGCAGCAGTTGGCACCTGTGTTTCGTCATCATCAGAGACATGCTGAGGTGGTATTCCCATGTCCTCATCATCAGGAAACATAAGTGGTTGTGCGTCAGTGCATTCTATGTCTTTCACCGCTGGGGAAGGGCTAGGTGGATGCCCTTGGGAAACCCTGCCAGCGGAGTCTTCAAACAGCATAAGAGACTGCTGCATAACTTGAGGCTGAGACAGTTTCCCTGGTATGCATGGGGGTGATGTGACAGACTGATGGGGTTGGTTTTCAGGCGCCATCTGTGCGCTTTCTGCAGAAGACTGGGTGGGAGATAATGTGAACGTGCTGGATCCACTGTCGGCCACCCAATTGACTAATGCCTGTACCTGCTCAGGCCTTACCATCCTTAGAACGGCATTGGGCCCCACCATATATCGCTGTAAATTCTGGCGGCTACTGGGACCTGAGGTAGTTGGTACACTAGGACGTGTGGATGTGGCAGAACGGCCACGTCCTCTCCCAGCACCAGAGGGTCCACTAACACCACCACGACCATGTCCACGTCCGCGTCCCTTACTAGATGTTTTTCTCATTGTTATGGTTCACCACAACAACAAATATATTATTTGGCCCAATGTATTGTATTCAAATTCAGCGGGATATAAATTTGAGGCCTAGTATTTAGGCGCTGGGTGACCGGTATGGATTTAGTGACAGAATTAGACTTGGAAATGCACAGAAGCGTGTGTGTGAAGTTATTCTGAATGACCCAATGTGCACCTTGAATATTATATACCCTTTTAGGGATAGATTTCAAATAGCTCTGATATAGCAGGAACCACTAAATTATGAAATTGCTAAATTGGGAATTGTACTTCAACCCAGAACAAAAAATGTGCTTTGACGGACACTAAATAACTTTCCCAGCTACAACAGGACAGCGGGGTAACGAGAGATTTAGAGGGATTTAAATTTGAGGCCTAGTATTTAGGCGCTGGGTGCACAGGTATGGATTTAGTGACAGAATTAGACTTGGAAATACACAGTAGCGGGTGTGTGTGAAGTTATTCTGAATGACCCTAATGTGCACCTTCAATATTATATACCCTTTTAGGGATAGATTTCAAATAGCTCTGATATAGCAGGAAACCACTAAATTATGAAATTGCTAAATTGGGAATTGTACTTCAACCCAGAACAAAAAATGTGCTTTGACGGACACTAAATATCTTGCCCAGCAACAACAGTACAGCGGTGGTAACGAGAGATTTAGAGGGATTAAATTTGAGGCCTAGTATTTAGGCGCTGGGTCACCGGTATGGATTTAGTGACAGAATTAGACTTGGAAATGCACAGAAGCGTGTGTGTGAAGTTATTCTGAATGACCCTATGTGCACCTTCAATATTATATACCCTTTTAGGGATAGATTTCAAATAGCTCTGATATAGCAGAAACCACTAAATTATGAAATTGCTAAATTGGGAATTGTACTTCAACCCAGAACAAAAAATGTGCTTTGACGGACACTAAATATCTTGCCCAGCAACAACAGTACAGCGGGTAACGAGAGATTTAGAGGGATTTAAATTTGAGGCCTAGTATTTAGGCGCTGGGTCACCGGTATGGATTTAGTGACAGAATTAGACTTGGAAATGCACAGAAGCGGTGTGTGTGAAGTTATTCTGAATGACCCTATGTGCACCTTCAATATTATATACCCTTTTAGGGATAGATTTCAAATAGCTCTGATATAGCAGAAACCACTAAATTATGAAATTGCTAAATTGGGAATTGTACTTCAACCCAGAACAAAAAATGTGCTTTGACGGACACTAAATATCTTGCCCAGCAACAACAGTACAGCGGTGGGTAACGAGAGATTTAGAGGGATTTAAATTTGAGGCCTAGTATTTAGGCGCTGGGTCACCGGTATGGATTTAGTGACAGAATTAGACTTGGAAATGCACAGAAGCGTGTGTGTGAAGTTATTCTGAATGACCCTATGTGCACCTTCAATATTATATACCCTTTTAGGGATAGATTTCAAATAGCTCTGATATAGCAGAAACCACTAAATTATGAAATTGCTAAATTGGGAATTGTACTTCAACCCAGAACAAAAAATGTGCTTTGACGGACACTAAATATCTTGCCCAGCAACAACAGTACAGCGGTGGGTAACGAGAGATTTAGAGGGATTTAAATTTGAGGCCTAGTATTTAGGCGCTGGGTCACCGGTATGGATTTAGTGACAGAATTAGACTTGGAAATGCACAGAAGCGGTGTGTGTGAAGTTATTCTGAATGACCCTATGTGCACCTTCAATATTATATACCCTTTTAGGGATAGATTTCAAATAGCTCTGATATAGCAGAAACCACTAAATTATGAAATTGCTAAATTGGGAATTGTACTTCAACCCAGAACAAAAAATGTGCTTTGACGGACACTAAATATCTTGCCCAGCAACAACAGTACAGCGGTGGGTAACGAGAGATTTAGAGGGATTTAAATTTGAGGCCTAGTATTTAGGCGCTGGGTCACCGGTATGGATTTAGTGACAGAATTAGACTTGGAAATGCACAGAAGCGGTGTGTGTGAAGTTATTCTGAATGACCCTATGTGCACCTTCAATATTATATACCCTTTTAGGGATAGATTTCAAATAGCTCTGATATAGCAGAAACCACTAAATTATGAAATTGCTAAATTGGGAATTGTACTTCAACCCAGAACAAAAAATGTGCTTTGACGGACACTAAATATCTTGCCCAGCAACAACAGTACAGCGGTGGGTAACGAGAGATTTAGAGGGATTTAAATTTGAGGCCTAGTATTTAGGCGCTGGGTCACCGGTATGGATTTAGTGACAGAATTAGACTTGGAAATGCACAGAAGCGTGTGTGTGAAGTTATTCTGAATGACCCTATGTGCACCTTCAATATTATATACCCTTTTAGGGATAGATTTCAAATAGCTCTGATATAGCAGAAACCACTAAATTATGAAATTGCTAAATTGGGAATTGTACTTCAACCCAGAACAAAAAATGTGCTTTGACGGACACTAAATATCTTGCCCAGCAACAACAGTACAGCGGGTAACGAGAGATTTAGAGGGATTTAAATTTGAGGCCTAGTATTTAGGCGCTGGGTGACAGGTATGGGTTTAGTGACAGAATTAGACTTGGAAATACACAGTAGCGGGTGTGTGTGAAGTTATTCTGAATGACCCAATGTGCACCTTCAATATTATATACCCTTTTTGGGATAGATTTCAAATAGCTCTGATATAGCAGGAACCACTAAATTATGAAATTGCTAAATTGGGAATTGTATTTCAACCCAGAACAAGAAATGTGCTTGAACGGACACTAAATAACTCGCCCAGCTACAGCACTAGGGACAGATTTAGCTGGATATAAATTTGAGGCCTAGTATTTAGGCGCTGGGTGACCGGTATGGATTTAGTGACAGAATTAGACTGGGATATGGCCAAAAAATAAACAGACTATTGCTGGTTAAATGCACTTGGTGTGACAGCTTCACCCTGATGTAGGCTTTAGCCAAAAAACAACCACACCATTGAGGGTTAAATGCACTTGGTGACAGGCGCAGCTTGCCCCTGATTTTGTATATGGCCAAAAAATGAACAGACTATTGCTGGTTAAATGCACTTGGTGTGACAGCTTCACCCTGATGTAGGCTTTAGCCAAAAAACAACCACACCATTGAGGGTTAAATGCACTTGGTGACAGGCGCAGCTTGCCCCTGATTTTGTATATGGCCAAAAAATGAACAGACTATTGCTGGTTAAATGCACTTGGTGTGACAGCTTCACCCTGATGTAGGCTTTAGCCAAAAAACAACCACACCATTGAGGGTTAAATGCACTTGGTGACAGGCGCAGCTTGCCCCTGATTTTGTATATGGCCAAAAAATGAACAGACTATTGCTGGTTAAATGCACTTGGTGTGACAGCTTCACCCTGATGTAGGCTTTAGCCAAAAAACAACCACACCATTGAGGGTTAAATGCACTTGGTCGCAGCTTGTGCTGGCGCACCACAAGACACAAAATGGCCGCCGATCACCCCAGAAAAATGATGACTGACAAACGGTCTGGGCAGCCTAAAAACAGTGAGCAATTGAGGATCAGCAGCTCAATGATCCACAGCTGCAGATCGATCAGTTAATCAAGTCCTTTGGAGGAGTTAATCTGCCTAATCTCGCCCTACTGTCGCAGCCGCAACCTCTCCCTACGCTAATCAGAGCAGAGTGACGGGCGGCGCTATGTGACTCCAGCTTAAATAGAGGCTGGGTCACATGGTGCTCTGGCCAATCACAGCCATGCCAATAGTAGGCATGGCTGTGATGGCCTCTTGGGGCAAGTAGTATGACGCTTGTTGATTGGCTGCTTTGCAGCCTTTCAAAAAGCGCCAAGAAAGCGTCACAAAAGCGCCAAGAAAGCGACGAACACCGAACCCGAACCCGGACTTTTACGAAAATGTCCGGGTTCGGGTCCGTGTCACGGACACCCCAAAATTCAGTTCGAGTTCGCTCATCCCTACTCACTGAGATATTCCGAGGACGTCTTTTCATCGCCACTCCTTGATTTGGGCCTCTTGCCAAGCCCGCTTGAAGAGGCACATGAGGAGATCTTGTGCCCTGATTCCCAAATTCTTGAGCCTCCACAGTCACAAGAAGATGGCGGTGGGGAACGGCAATTAGTGTTTCACAAGGTGGATGATGATGATGAGACACAGTTGCCAATAAGTAAACGGCAATTAGTGTCTCAAGAGGTTTATGATGAGAATGAGACACAGTTGTCAATAAGTAAGGTTTTTGTTAGGTCAACAAGTCAGGAGGATGATCAGAGTGAGGAAGTGGAAGAGGAGGAGGTGGATGATGAAGTCACTGACCCAACCTGGGAAGGTGGCAAGCTGAGTGAGGACAGCAGTACAGAGGGTGAGGGATCTGCAGCACCGCAACAGGCTGGAAGAGGCAGTGGGGTGGCAAAATGGAGAAGGCGGGCCACACCAAACAGGCCAGCAAATGTTCCCCAGAGCACCCCCATGCGGAAATCTTCCTTGCTAAGCTGTAGGTGTTCCGCAGTCTGGCGCTTTTTTTTAGGAAAGTGCGGACAATAAAAGAATTGTCATTTGCAACCTGTGCCGTACCAAAATGAGCCGGGCGCGAACACTAGCAACCTCACCACCACCAGCATGATCCGCTACATGGCATCAAAGCATCGTAATAGGTGGGCCGAACACCTGGGTCCACAATCGGTGTCTGCGGGTCACACCACTGCCTCCTCTTCCCCTGTGTAACGTGCTGGCCAATCCCCTGTCCAAGACGCAGGCCCGGATGCCTCCCTGCACCTGGACCCTCGCAAGCGATTACATCCACTTCTGTGTCCCAGCGCAGCGTACAGATGTTCATACCCCAGGCCTTTGAACAAAAGCGCAAATACCCAGCCACCCACCCACAGACCATAGCACTAAATACGCACCTTTCCAAATTGCTGGCCCTGAAAATGTTGCCATTAAGGCTTGTGGACACTGAGGCTTTCAGTCCTTCGTTACTCAGTCCCCAGCCACCACTATTTTTCCTGATGTGCCATCCCCGCCTTACACCAGCATGTGTCCCGTAACATCACCAGTGCCCTGACCAACGCAGTTATTGAGAAGGTCCACTTAACGACTGACACAAGGACAAGTGCTTTTGGCCAGGGACGGCACCCTGGGTGAACGTTGTGGAGGCTGGGAGCGAGTTGTACCCTGGGATGGCACAGGTGCTACCGACGCCAATGATTGCTGGCCCTAATTCCATCAAGATTTCCGCAACCTCCTACATTAGTGGCTGCAACTCCCCCTTCTCCTCCTACACCTCCTCCTCCACTTCCACCTCTGAATTCCTATCTTGCAGCACCAGCCACTCATCAGTCAGTAGCTGGAAGCAGTGTAGCACTGCAGTGGGGAAGCGGCAACAGGCCGTGCTTAAACTGATCTGCTTAGGTGACAAACAGCACACCGCCGCAGAGCTGTGGCAGGGGATAAGGGACCAGACTGAGCTGTGGCTCTCATGACTCAACCTAGAACCAGGCATGGTTGTGTCTGATAATGGCCGTACCTTGGTGGAGGCTTTGAAGCTCGGCAAGCTCACACACATCCCATGCCTAGCCCACATGTTCAACTTAGTGGTTCAGCGGTTTATCAAAACCTACCCCAATTTGCCTGAGCTACTGGTGAAGGTGCGCCGCGTGTGTGCACAATTCCGAAAGTCATCTACACCTTCAGCTTGCAATTGCCAGCTCACCGACTGCTGTGCGACGTGAGCTCGCGCTGGAACTCCACGTTCCACATGTTGGCCAGGCTTTGTAAGCAGCAGTGGAATATCAGCTGCAACATGGTCGTCGCCTTTCCAGTCAGCTTCCGCTCTTCACAAGTGAGGAGTGGGCATGGATGTCTGACCTCTGTGAGGTTTTACACAACTTTGAGGAATCAACACAGATGGTGAGCGGCGAGGCCGCTATTATCAGCGTCACCATCCCACTTCTGTGTCTACTCAAATGCTTGCTGCTCACAATTAAGGACAACGCATTGCATGTGGAAGAGGTGGAAATGGGGGAAGACCTCACACAGGGTGATAGCCAGACCACCCTCAGTTTCGTCTTCTCAGCGCGAATTGGATGATGATGAGGAGTAGGAGCAGGAGACGGTTGCCTCCGCTACAGAGGGTAGTACCAATGGAATTCCATCTGTTCAGCGTAGATGGACTGAAGAGAAGGAAGATGATGAGGAGATTGAGAGTCATTCTCCTGATGAGGACAGCGAAGTCTTGTCTGTTGGGACTCTGGCACACATGGCTGACTTTATGTTATGCTACCTTTCCCGTGACCCTTGTGTTATACGCATTTTGGCCAACACTGATTACTGGTTGTTCACCCTTCTCGACCCCCGCTACAAAGAGAACTTCTCATATCTCATTCCTGTGGTAGAGAGGACGAGCAAAATGGTGCAATACCAGAAAGTCCTTGTGGAAAAATAGCTCCAAAAATTTCCAGCTGACAACGCTGGAAGCAGAGTCCGTAGTTCCTTGGGCAACCGAGGAGGGAGACAAGGGGAACACACAGCAGTTCCAACAGAGGCAGGACAACACTCTCCAAGGCATCGGACAGTTTCATGACGCCAGCACCCTCACCCTGATGCGTGGCCTAGTGTCACAAGGAGGGAAAAGTTTTGGAAGATAGTGAAGGAGTACGTAGCAGACCGTGTCAGCGTCCTCAGTGATCCCTCAGTGCCTTACAACTACTGGGTGTCCAAGCCGGACACGTGGCACGAACTGGCGCTCTACGCCTTGGAGGTGCTGGCCTGCCCTGCCGCCAGCGTTTTGTCTGAGCGGGTATTTAGTGCTGCTGGTATAATAACAGATAAGCGCATCCGACTGTCAACTAAAAATGCTGACAGGTTGACTCTTCTAAAAATGAACAAGGCCTGGATTGCCCCTGACTTCTCGACTCCACCAGAGGAAAGAGGCTGAACATAAAGGCACTTTACATGTGTATTTTTGTCACCACCAGACATCTGAGAAGCTCTGACAGACGTCCTTCAGAACCTCCTCCTTGAGGTTCCATTTGTTTTGCTTTCATTTTCTCATCTCGTTAGCCTCTCTCAGCTGTCAGGTAGTTGCACTGATTGCATTCCTTTAAATCCCTTCCCATACTGCATCACTTTGCGGTTTATATTACTTCCTGGAGTGTGTGCATGCTGATGCTACTACTGAGTCTTCTACAGATAAGTTTTGTTCGTTCATTTGTGTTTTCCTGTTTGCTGGATCCCAGGTGACCCTGACTCCCTCTGTATCAAGTGTAGGGAGCCGGTGGTCGTGTCCCCTCACTATTATAGGGTGTTCAGGTGTTATATAGTCGAGGTACGAGGATATGTGATCATCTACCATTGGGATTTTCACATAGGCTGAGCAGTTAGGGAGAGAGCCAGGTCTGTTGCAGGGCTCTCCCTTTTGTTCCTTAGTTTTGGATCCAGTCAGTCGGATCTTCATTTTGTGTCTTCTAGTTTTCTGTACACCTTCCGTGACATTATAAACCGCCCAAAACCGTCTCAAGCATGGATCCGGTTTCACTTTTGACTGAACACATGCAGGGTTTTTCATTGGAGGTAGCAGATCTCCGTAAAACTCTTTCTCAGTTTCAGGTGACCGGTTCAGCTTGCGTTCATGGAGTTTATTCTGAGCCTAAGATCTCACTCCCGGATACGTTCTTCAGGGGTAGTGAGAATTTTGTTCGCTTTAGGCTACTTTCACACTAGCGTTCGGGCGGATCCGTTCTGAACGGATCCGCTCATAATAATGCAGACGGAGGCTCCGTTCAGAACGGATCCATCTGCATTAAAATGGCAAAAAAAAAGCTAAGTGTGAAAATAGCCTCGGACGGATCCGTCCAGACTTTCAATGTAAAGTCAATGGGGGACGGATCCGCTTGAAGATTGAGCCACATTGTGGCATCTTCAAACGGATCCGTCCCCATTGACTTACATTGTAAGTCTGGACGGATCCGCACGGATCCGCACGCCTCCGCACGGCCAGGCGGACACCCGAACGCTGCAAGCAGCGTTCAGCTGTCCGCCTGTCCGTGCGGAGGCGAGCGGAGCGGAGGCTGAACGCCGCCAGACTGATGCAGTCTGAGCGGATCCGCTCCATTCAGACTGCATCAGGGCTGGACGGCTGCGTTCGGGTCCGCTCGTGAGCTCCTTCAAACGGAGCTCACGAGCGGACCAGCGAACGCTAGTGTGAAACGAGCCTTAGAGAGGCTTGCAAACTCCATTTTCGCCCACTTCCCCATTCCTCTGGTGATGAGGAGCGGAGGGTGGGGATCATCATCTCGCTGCTCAGGGATAACGCTCAGTCCTGGGCCTTTTCGCTGTTCAGTGGATGAATTTTTTTTAGCCCTGGGTCAGATATATGATGATCCGGATCGTATTACTCTGGCTGAGTCTAGACTACGTCTTTTATGCCAGGGTAAACAGTCCTCAGAGATATACTGCGCAGAATTTCGGAGATGGGCAGCTGATACTGGTTGGAATGATGCTGCACTCCGAAGTCAATTTTGCCATGGTCTTTCAGAGGGATTGAAAGATGCATTTGCCTTTCATGAGAGACCTACCTCCTTGGACTCTGCCATGTCTCGGGCCGTTCGTATTGACAGGCGTCTTAGAGAGAGAGGAGAGATCACTCCTTCCTGTCATACTCAGTCCAAGGACAGTGCGGCGGTCTCATTCAGTGCACAGGGGTCTCAGTCGCTCTCAATCCCTTCTGAGCAGGAGCCCATGCAGCCCATGGGTTTGATTGCCTCTGACAATAGAAGATTCAGCCCTCATAGGAAGGTTTGTTTCTGTTGTGGGGGTATAAATCATTTGGCAAATGTTTGTCCCTCTAGGAGATTCAGGCATTTTTTTTTAGAGTAATAAAGTAACAAAAAGAAAAAAATCCTCTAAAAACGTTCCATCTGTTACTATTGGCAAGGTTGATGCGGAAATTGAAGGTTTTCCGTTTGCTTGTAGTTCCCGTTTTGTCCTACCTGCCAGGGTGGCGCTAGAGAGCAAGAACATTTTTTTGTGAGATTTTTGTAGATAGTGGAGCAGCTGTCAATCTCATTGATAATCGATTTGCTATAACTCATGGTTTCCAGGTATGCACCTTAGGAAAGGATATACCTGTTTTTGCTATTGATTCCGTTCCACTTTCTCAGAAATCGTTAAAGGGCATAGTTCACAATATCCGTTTGATTGTGAGTGATACTCATGTTGAGGATGTGTCATGTTTCGTCCTAAGCGGGTTGCCTACTCCTCTAGTGTTGGGGCTACCCTGGCTCACTAAACATAACCCCACCATTGATTGGCAAGCGAGGCAAATAAATGGTTGGAGTGAATTTTGCAGAGAGAATTGCCTCACGACATCTGTTTCTGAGGTTTCTACTAACACTGTACCATCTTTTCTCTCTGAATTTTCGGATGTGTTCTCTGAGAGTGATGTTCAGGACTTGCCCCCTCACAGGGAGTACGATTGCCCTATTAATCTCACCCCAGGCGCCAAGCTGCCTAAATCTTGTTTATACAATCTCTCCCAACCTGAAAGGGTCGCTATGCGTGCTTATATCTCTGAGAGTCTGAGAAAGGGACACATACGAGCCTCGAAGTCACCTGTTGCCGCTGTATTTTTTTTTTGTTAAGAAAAAAGATGGTTCTTTAAGACCATGTCTGGATTTCAGGGAGCTGAACAGTATCACAATTCGTGACCCTTATCCGCTTCCTCTGATCCCGGACCTGTTTAACCAGATTGTTGGGGCTAAAGTTTTTTCCAAGTTGGATCTAAGAGGGGCATACAACCTGGTCAGGGTCAGAGAAGGAGACGAATGGAAGACGGCCTTCCATACCCCTGAGGGCCATTTTGAGAATTTGGTTATGCCTTTTGGTTTGATGAATGCTCCAGCCGTCTTTCAGCATTTTGTGAACAGCATTTTTTATCATTTAATGGGGAAATTTGTATTAGTGTATCTAGATGACATTTTGATTTTTTCTCCTGATTTCAAAACTCATAAGGAACACTTACGTCAGGTCTTGCTCATCCTGCGGGAGAATAAATTGTAGGCTAAACTGGAAAAATGTGTGTTTGCGGTTCCAGAAATTCTATTTCTGGGGTTTCTTCTCTCCGCTTCTGGTTTTCGCATGGACCCCGAGAAGGTCTGCGCTGTGCATGAGTGGGAGCTTCCTGAGAATCAGAAGGCGCTGATGCGTTTTTTGGGTTTTGCCAATTATTACAGGAAGTTTATTTTGAATTATTCCTCTCTTGTTAAACCACTCACTGATATGACTAGAAAGGGGGTAGATTTTTGCTCCTGGTCGGTAGAGGCGCGTAAGGCCTTTTCTAATATCAAGGAGAGTTTTGCTTCCGCTCCCATCTTGGTACAACCTGATATTTCTCTACCCTTCATAGTTGAGGTTGATGCTTCTGAGGTGGGTGTGGGTGCGGTCTTGTCTCAGGGTCCCTCTCCTGCCAAATGGCGACCGTGTGCCTTTTTCTCGAAGAAACTCTCCTCCGCAGAGAGAAATTACGATGTGGGAGATAGGGAGTTGTTGGCCATCAAGTTGGCTTTTGAGGAATGGCGCCATTGGCTAGAGGAAGCCAGACACCCTATTACCGTGTTTACTGACCATAAGAATCTGGCCTACTTGGAGTCAGCCAAGCGTCTGAACCCGAGACAGGCCAGATGGTCTTTGTTCTTTTCAAGGTTTAATTTTGTTGTCACGTTCCGACCTGGGGTTAAGAATGTGAAGGCGGATGCCCTGTCACGTTGTTTTCCGGGAGGTGGGAATGTTGAAGACCCGGGTCCCATTTTGGCTGAAGGTGTGGTGGTCACTGCTCTTTATCCTGAATTGGAGGCAGAGGTTCAGGTAGCCCAGTCAGAGGCTTCTGATCTTTGTCCTCCTGGGAGGTT
Source organism: Bufo gargarizans (assembly GCF_014858855.1). Lineage (NCBI taxonomy): Eukaryota > Metazoa > Chordata > Amphibia > Anura > Bufonidae > Bufo > Bufo gargarizans. The sequence continues at coordinate 374,034,214 of NC_058085.1, read as the reverse complement.
GTTTGTGCCTCTCGCTTTAAGACACAAGATTTTTAAGGAACACCACGATACTGTCCTTGCTGAACACCCGGGGGCAAGAGCCACAGTGGATCTCATCGCTCAGAGATTCTGGTGGTCGGCGCTTCGTAAGTCGGTTGAGGGTTTTTGGCAGCCTGCGAGACCTGCGCTCGTGCCAAAGTCCCTCATTCACGGCCATCAGGTCCTCTCCTTCCGTTACCCATTCCTTCCCGTCCTTGGACACATCTGTCCATGGACTTCATTACGGACCTGCCTCGTTCTTCGGGGAAGACTGTGATTTTGGTGGTGGTGGACCGTTTTAGCAAAATGGTGCATTTCATTCCTTTTCCTGGCTTGCCCAATGCTAAGACGCTGGCGCAGGAATTTATTGATCACATTGTCAAATTGCATGGTATTCCTTCAGACATAGTCTCTGATAGGGGCACGCAGTTTGTTTCCAGATTCTGGAAGGCTTTCTGTTCTCGCTTGGGGGTTCGGTTGTCATTCTCTTCTGCTTTCCACCTGCAGTCGAATGGCCAGACAGAGCGCGTCAATCAGAATCTGGAGACATATCTGCGCTGTTTTGTGGTGGAGAATCAGGAGGATTGGTGTTCTTTTTTGTCCCTTGCTGAGTTTGCTTTAAATAACCGTCGTCAGGAGTCCTCTGATAAGTCACCATTTTTTGGTGCATATGGGTTTCATCCGCAGTTTGGGACATTCTGGGGTCTTCTGGTTTACCTGATGAGGACAGATTCTCCTCGTCTTTATCATCTATTTGGCAAAAGATTCAGGATAATATGAAGAGCATGAGTGAGAGATATAAGCGTGTGGCGGATAAGAGACGTGTGCCTGGTCCAGACCTGAATGTTGGTCATCTGGTGTGGTTGTCTACTAAGAATATCAAATTGAAGGTTCCCTCCTGGAAGTTGGGTCCTAAGTTTATTGGGCCTTAAAAAATCGTGTCCGTCATCAATCCTGTTGCCTACCGTCTTGATCTTCCTCAGACTTGGAAGATACATAATGTTTTTCATAAGTCCTTATTAAAACCTTATGTCCAACCCATTGTACCCTCGTCTTTGCCTCCTCCTCCTATTGTGGTTGATGGTAATCTTGAATTTCAGGTCTCTAGGATTGTGGATTCTCGTGTTGTCCGCGGTTCTCTCCAGTACCTCGTTCATTGGGAGGGTTATGGTCCTGAGGAAAGGATGTGGGTCCCAGTGACGGACATTAAGGCCACTCGTCTCATCAGGGCTTTCCATAGGTCCCATCCTGAGAAGGTGGGCTCTGAGTGTCCGGAGTCCACTCGTAGAAGGAGGGGTACTGTCACCACCAGACAGCTGAGAAGCTCTGACAGACGTCCTTCAGAACCTTCTCCTTGAGGTTCCTTTTGTTTTGCTTTCATTTTCTCATCTCGTTAGCCTCTCTCAGCTGTCAGGTAGTTGCACTGATTGCATCCCTTTAAATCCCTTCCCATACTGCATCACTTTGCGGTTTATATTACTTCCTGGAGTGTGTGCATGCTGATGCTACTACTGAGTCTTCTACAGATATGTTTTGTTCGTTCATTTGTGTTTTCCTGTTTGCTGGATCCCAGGTGACCCTGACTCCCTCCATATCAAGTGTAGGGAGCCAGTGGTCGTGTCCCCTCACTATTATAGGGTGTTCAGGTGTTATATAGTCGAGGTACGAGGATATGCGATCATCTACCATTGGGATTTTCGCATAGGCTGAGCAGTTAGGGAGAGAGCCAGGTCTGTTGCAGGGCTCTCCCTTTTGTTCCTTAGTTTTGGATCCAGTCAGTCGGATCTTCATTTTGTGTTTTCTAGTTTTCTGTACACCTTCCGTGACAATTTTACTGTAATGTACTGAATACACTGTATTCCCTGCACCCCTTCCACCACAAAAAATGGTATATGGTTTAATCTTCCTTTTCTCCCCCTCCTCCTCCATCATATCAACATGCTTATTAGGCTGCCCTCACCCATAATGTTTTAGATGGTCAGATCAGCAGCAGGCCCTCGCTCCTAATGTTTTAGATGGTCACCAGCAGGCCATCAATCATAATTTTTCAAGGGTGTGTATGATGCCCTCCTGTATGTGTAATAAAGGGTGTATTGGAGTGCCAGTGTTCTGCCAGATTCCTATACCTTGGCAGAATGCTATACCCGGAAGTGTCGCGGCAGCACCGGAAGTGACATGGAATCAGCAGGAGGAGGGTGTGTGTGGATCTGCGCAAGCACAGATCCACTGGATTCGTAAAAATACACACCCTCCTCCAGCTGATTCCGATGCGGCCGCGTCACTTCCGGGTATAGCATTCTGCCAGGTATAGGAATCTGTCAGAACACCGGTTCCTTGAAATTTTTGGCAGCCATAGGCTTTATGAGTGTAGGAGTCCCACTACCTGAACACTTGCACCACAAGGTGAATGAGTCCCTCCTTTATGTGTAATAAAGGGTGTATTGGAGTGCCTCTTCCTTGTAATTTTTGGCAGCCCTTTCACTTAGTGCATAGGCTTTATGAGTGTAGGAATCCCACTACCTGAACAATTGTACCACAATGTGAATGAGGCCCTCCATTACGTTATATACAGGCTGTATCGGAGTGCCTCTTCCTTGTAATTTTTGGCAGCACTTGCACTTTATATACAAGTAAATATACAGGAAAGAATGTTTCCTAACAATTTTTCCTCTAAAATCGATTTTATCTTCGTTTTGTGCGTATTATTGTCAGTCTGTAAAAGTGGCGTACTACTCGGACAACATCGTTCCCAGCCGCGACCTGGGAGTCCAAGATGCATCCAGACATCCTCCCCATGCTCTTCCCGAACCATTTCAGTGGTGTTTCCATCAATTTCTGACCTTTTCCTATGAACCAGACACCCTCCCCTCTTCAGAGCAGGGGGCGCCTGGTTTAATGCTCGGGTTCTCCTATTGACTTCCATTATACTCGGGTACTCAGCATCCCGAGGTGTTCTACTCGAGCACCCGAGCACTATAGTACTCGATCAACACTAATCTGTTTGTGTGGTGGTGGGGGGGCATGTACATTCCTTGCACAGTGGTCCTCTGCTGTCTGTGTCCACCCATGGCACATAGACTAGAGATCATCCCTCTGGAGAACCCAGGAGCTCCCTCACAGAAGCAGGACAGACAAGGAACAGAATAGATCAGACACAGTTAGAGCACTGCTAGGCTAGACATGGGACAGAGTGGATCCAGACAGAGAACAGGTACAGAAGAACAGGCAATGCATGGACAAGGATAACAACATCATACAGGACAGGTGAAAACAATGCAACAACAACAATGCATTACCAGGCGACACCAGAAACAAGGGCAGATGGAAAACTCCCTGGGTCAGCAACAAGGGGCTACACACAGTAAGGCACAGGACAGACAGACCCCAAGCCCCACAGCTCACAAATAGATATAGCTGTGCTAACAGAGGGCACCTGATAAACCACACCCAGGAACAGATCAGGGAAAGTTAACCTTATCAGAACCAGGATTAACAGAAGCACTGAACAAACAATACAGGCCACAGTTCACACACAAGAATATAACTACTGTAATACTGTCTGCTATATACAAGAATATAACCACCATAATACTGCTCCCATGTACAGGAATATAACTCCTATAATACTGCTCCTATGTACAAGAATATAACTACTATAATACTGCTCCTATGTACAAGAATATAACTACTATAATACTGCTCCTATGTACAAGAATATAACTACTATAATACTGCTCCTATGTACAAGAATATAACTACTGTAATACTGCTCCTATGTACAAGAATATAACTACTGTAATACTGCTCCTATGTACAAGAATATAGCTACTATAATACTACTTCTATGTACAAGAATATAACTACTATACTGCTCCTATGTACAAGAATATAACTACTATAATACTGCTCCTATGTACAAGAATATAACTACTATATTGCTGCCTCCTATGTACAAGAATATAACTACTATAATACTGCCTCCTATGTACAAGAATATAACTACTATAATACTACTTCTATGTACAAGAATATAACTACTATAATACTGCTCCTATGTACAAGAATATAACTACTATAATACTGCTCCTATGTACAAGAATATAACTACTATATTGCTGCCTCCTATGTACAAGAATATAACTACTATAATACTGCCTCCTATGTACAAGAATATAACTACTATAATACTGCTCCTATGTACAAGAATATAACTACTATAATACTGCTCCTATGTACAATAATATAACTACTAAAATACTGCTGCTATGTACAAGAATATAACTACTATAATACTGCTCCTATGTACAAGAAAATAACTGCTATAATACTGCTCCTATGTACAAGAATATAACTACTATAATACTGCTGCTATGTACAAGAATATAACTACTATAACACTGCTCCTATGTACAATAATATAACTCCTATAATACTGCTCCTATGTACAAGAATATAACTACTATAATACTGCTCCTATGTACAAGAATATAACTACTATAATACTGCTCCTATGTACAAGAATATAACTACTATAATACTGCTCCCATGTACAGGAATATAACACCTATAATTCTGCTCCTATGTACAAGAATATAACTACTATAATACTGCTCCTATGTACAAGAATATAACTACTATAATACTGCTCCTATGTACAAGAATATAACTACTATAATACTGCTCCTATGTACAAGAATATAACTACTGTAATACTGCTCCTATGTACAAGAATATAACTACTGTAATACTGCTCCTATGTACAAGAATATAGCTACTATAATACTGCCTCCTATGTACAAGAATATAACTACTATAATACTACTTCTATGTACAAGAATATAACTACTATAATACTGCTCCTATGTACAAGAATATAACTACTATAATACTGCTCCTATGTACAAGAATATAACTACTATAATACTGCTCCTATGTACAAGAATATAACTACTATAATACTGCATCTATGTACAAGAATATAACTACTATAATACTGCTCCTATGTACAAGAATATAACTACTATAATACTGCTCCTATGTACAAGAATATAACTACTATAATACTGCTCCTATGTACAAGAATATAACTACTATAATACTGCTGCCTATGTACAAGAATATAACTACTATAATACTGCTCCTATGTACAAGAATATAACTACTATAATACTGCTCCTATGTACAAGAATATAACTACTATAATACTGCTCCTATGTACAAGAATATAACTACTATAATACTGCTCCTATGTACAAGAATATAACTACTATAATACTGCTCCTATGTACAAGAATATAACTACTATAATACTGCTCCTATGTACAAGAATATAACTACTATAATACTGCTCCTATGTACAAGAATATAACTACTATAATACTGCTCCTATGTACAAGAATATAACTACTATAATACTGCTCCTATGTACAAGAATATAATTACTATAATACTGCTCCTATGTACAAGAATATAACTACTATAATACTGCCTCCTATGTACAAGAATATAACTACTATAATACTGCTCCTATGTACAGGAATATAACTACTATAATACTGCCTCCTATATACAAGAATATAACTACTATAATACTGCTCCTATGTACAAGAATATACCTACTATAATTCTGCTCCTATGTACAAGAATATAACTACTATAATACTGCCTCCTATATACAAGAATATAACTACTATAATACTGCTCCTATGTACAAGAATATAACTACTATAATACTGCTCCTATGTACAAGAATATAACTACTATAATGATCTTTTTATTTAAAAACAGGCAACAAAATATTACAATCCACTTACAATAAAATCATAGAAAAGAAAAATAATATAAAGGGACATCACTTTCATAATACACATCACAACACATTATACAATTGCTGACACATGGATGTTCCTCCAGTACACATTATTGCAGTTATTTTTCAGGTCTTTCTTATATATCATCTTCAGACTTTCCAGGATATTATATGAGATTTTATCACAGGTCAGGAGCTCTCTGTTGATGACCAGGCAGCACCGCGCACACCACAGATGGTACATGGTCACCACATTCACTACATACAGGGAACTTCTGCTGTATTGTCTGAGATCTGGGGGGAAGTCTCCATACAAGAGCTGATTATACGGCTGCCCCACTAGATGTGGTAACTGAAGGGACCGTGACACGGCCTCCCATACCTGGACACTGAACGGACAGTCCAGCAGAAGATGCTCCATGGTCTCCAGTACCTGATGGCATTGCTCTCTAGGGCAGGATCTATCTGGCACATTCCTACACTTTAGATTCTCCCTGACATACATTTTACCATGAAATGCCAGCCATGACACATCCTTCATGTGAGCGGGGACTCTGGGGTCCTCCAGGATTTTCACAGCCTGTTTTACATCCAGGTTCGGGGCGTTCCTCAACTGGATATGGGCACTAAACTGAGACATCAGCAGGTTCTTATACATCTCTTTCCTACTGAGCTGCTTTACTTCACCATATAAGATTTTCCATTTAATGATCTTGCTAATTGCTTGTACCGCATACCAGGAAACGTTATTCTTAATGCGCCCCGAGATCCTCTTAATGGGGTCACCTACCGACCACACAGACACAAAATGCTGGATCTGGTTCTTAAACAGACAACTCCACAGCTTCAACTCTGAACTCTTACAAAATGAGAAATTCCTCATCAGAAACATTAAGTTAAAGAAGAGCTCTGGACAAGGCATGGACAGGCCACCCTCCTTCTGGGGGAGATAGACAATGTTCCTCCTGACTATATTCACCCTATTACCCCACAAGAAGTGGAAGAAGATATTGGTCAGTCTGGTGAGTAACTTATCGGGCACTGGGAACACCACACTGACATAAAGGAATAGCGGGAGCAGGAAGCTTTTCAGCAGGCGGATCTTCTCCTGATAGGTCAGCTTCCAGTGCCTCCAGCACTGCACCTTCTGCTCACACACCGCCAGCTTCTCCTCCCAGTTCACCTTCCCATCATCTACAGTTCCAAACTGAATCCCCAAAATCTTGATCTTATCCTGCACTGTTCTAAAGGGCACTGAGAAGACCCCACGGTCACCCCCCAGCCACAACGCCTCGCTCTTATCCATATTCACAGCAGAATTCGACACTCGAGAGAAAGCTGCTATCTCCTGTTGTAGGGCCACACAGTCCTCACTAGACGAGACCAGAACCGTCACATCGTCCGCATAAGCACAGAACTTTATGTCCACTCTTTTACTCTGTAGGTGACATTCCAACCCCAAGAGATTTCTATTATCTTGCAACTTTCTTAAAAAAGGATCCAGACTGAAGACGTACAATAATGGGCTTAGAGGGCAGCCCTGCCTTACACCAGACATGATCCTAAAGGGTTCTGCCAAGTGACCATTAATCAGAGGCTGGCTTACCGCCTCCTTATAGAGAACCTGCAGCCATTGTACGAAGCGTACAGGAAGGCCATACTCCAACAACACCTGATATAAGTAGTCATGATGGACTCTGTCAAAGGCCTTGCTTTGGTCTAACCCAACCACATATGCTCCTCCACTGTGCTGCCTGATGTATGTCACCGCTTCCCTCACCAGCAGCAATGAGTCCTCTATAGTCCGGCCTTTCACACCACAAGTCTGGTTGGAGATGATCAGGTCATCTGCCACCGCACTCAGCCTGTGATACAAGATCTTGGCCAAGACCTTATAATCAGTGTTCAGTAAGGACAATGGACGCCAGTTTTTTAAGTCTTTTAGATTTCCTTTCTTTGCCAGGAGAACCAGAACAGATTTATACTGTGACTGCAGAAGCTTCCTGTCAGAGAGGCAATCATTATAGACCTGCGCCAGGTCTGGGGCTAATATATCTCTAAACTCCTTATAGAACTCACTGGTCAGACCGTCCAGGCCCGGGCTCTTCTTGGTTTTTAAGGAGTCAATGCTTCTCTTCACCTCCTCCTCAGTTATGGGCTCGGCCAAGCCATCTACTTGTGCATGATCTAGTTTAGGGAGTTTGACGCCTTTCAGGTAAGTTCTGATGCTGTCACCACTTATCTGACGGCCATTAAACAGATTTTTGTAATAATCTCTAATAATCTTGTGGAGTTTACTCTGATCTGACTGCTCCACCCCATGCTCATCTAACAGGCTGGTCATAAGCTTCTTACTAACCCTGTTCTTACAGGCAATATAGGGGTCTGGGTTGTGGACCCCCCAATTATCGAACTGCCCCTCTGCTTTGAGAGACTTGAGGCGGTCATACTGCAGCTCTTGCATCTCCTGCTTTATCTGGCTGACGTATTTACCATCTATCTTCTCACCACTATTGATCTTACCATATAACCTGCTTAGCTGCAGCCTCAGTGCAGAATACCTCATATACTCCACATTACTATGCCTCCTCGCAGCACGTATCAGAAACTGCTTGATATCACCCTTCATACACTCCCACCACTCCGCTGTGTCCTCACACATACACTGGGTGGTCCTCCGGTCATTATAGAAGGTGGTAAAGGCCTCTCTAAACCCTGGATCTTGCAGCACCGAGCTGTTCACCTTCCAGTAGCCCCTACCACAGACCACGGCCCCGGCCAGATCCAGCGTGACACTCACCATACAATGATCAGAGAACTCTATGGGACTCGTCCTGTAGTCAGAGCTCCTCACTTCACGTTTTATATACACCCGGTCTATTCTACTGGCGTTACCGGCCTTATGGTAAGTGTAGGCTCTATTGGAGCCACGCAAACCATAGGGATCCACTAAATGAGCCTGCTGGACTATATTGTTAAGGAAGTTCTCATCATATCTCAATTGCTTATGACTACTGGAACGGTCCACATTACAGGAGACACTATTAAAATCCCCGCACATTATAAACACCCTGGATGTAAAACAATATGGCTTCATTTGCTGGAATAATTCCCTCCTCTCCTTTCTAGTCTGAGGAGCATAGACATTAATGGCTCTATAACACACAGTGTCCAGTATAAAGTCCAGCATCAGACAGCGGCCCGGACAGATCTCCAGGACTCTCTCCACCTCAACTTCCATCTTATTGAAGAGAATTGCCACACCGTCATTTCTCTCCAGCCCGAAGGACCAGAAAGATGCTCCATGTCTCCAGTCTCTCTTGGCTGCAAACACATGAGCATTGCTCTTCAAATAAGTCTCCTGTAAGAAGAAGATGTCAGATCTCTCCTGAGACAGACGTTGGTAGATCGCCTGCCGCCTGTTCTTGGTCTTCACACTGTTCACGTTTATAGAGCTGATTCTCAGCCTCATCCAGGTCCCTTAGTTTTTCTTATTCTTTTTCCTCCTTCCACTACTGTGACCTTTAGAACCCCATCTTTTAGTGGACACTGAAGGGCCAGGTTCATCTTCCAGAGGGTCACCATCAGGGTTATGTGAAGAAACATAGTCCATTTCAATCTTTTCTTCTGACTCTTCTTCCCCTAGCGCACCATACTGCCCGGAGGTTATGGCCAGCACTGGCGGATCAGGGGTTTTCTTTGCTGTAGCGCTGTTCTTTCTTTTTACAGTCTGGAACCCCTCTTCATCCACAGAGGACCTCCTGAGCTTCCTGAGCCCTGCAGCTGGACCATCAGGCTTTGTAGACGTAGAGGGCAGTTCTTTAGGTGGTTTGGCAACTGGTTTACTGGTCACTTTACTCTGCAGATGAGAATTCTCTTCAGTGGCTGGTACTTGTAGTGCTACAGATGGTACTTTAGTTTCCACAGCAGGATTTATGGATATCAAAGCCTTTTCAATAGCTGGTATTTGTGGTTCAGCAGATGTTGTTACTTGTAATGGAGTAGTTTGGCTATCAGTCTCCAACTCTGCCGGTACTTGTAGTGCATCAGGAGGGTCTCCACTCTCTACTGCAGGGTCACTAGTAATTTGTATTGCTTCAGTATGAGGATTTCCAGTTTCTGGGGCTGTATCTGCTCTTGCAGTGACATCCTCCTGACCTTCCTCCATGGCCTCTGAGAAGATCTCATCACTGCCTTTATTATGATCTGCATGCGGACAGTCCCGGAACGTATGACCAGATCCTAAACACAGGTTACAGATGACCGGACCTGTACAGTCGTCCTTTGAATGACCAAACTGTCCACAAAATGAGCACTTAATACGGGAGCAGTTGATGGCGAGGTGCCTGCCCCCACATCTGTGACACAGTCGCGGCTGACCGGGGTAGTAGCATATCCCCCTCTCTGAGCCCAGGTAGAAGGAGTGCGGCAGATGTCTAGTCACACTATTGTTCTGCGCTAGCTGTATCATCACGGTGTATCCGCCATTCCAAATGTCTTCCTCATCATATATTTTTCCGGGATGACTCTTCAACAGACACTGTCTGCTCAGCCAGTGCTCCAGATCTGCCAGCGCCACCACCTCAGACTGGAACAAGATGGTGGCCTTCACAACCTGAGGCTTGGACAACTGGATCACCTGTAGATGCTCCCAGATTGACTGTTCTTTGGTGTCATTGTATATATTCCAGAATAAGTCCAGATCATACTGAAGCTTAAAGCTGATGTCATAGATCCTGCTGGAGGGGATATGGATCAGGGCGTATACCTCAGATGCCTTAAATTTCATGAAGTCCTTCAGAAGAACTTTCCCTATGTACAGTCTGGAGGGGAGGTTTTCTTCTGGACCCATATACTTAATCCGTACAGCGTTCCTCCTCTGAGGTGGAGGGTTAGCCGGCCTTGTGACATTGGAGAACAATCTCCTGAATTGTGGACGGTCTGCAGGAGGATCAGTGCTGGGCCTCTCCTCTACAGGCTTACTGACTCCAGATTGTCCTGCAGATCCACCTGTGTCTGCTCCAGACCGCTGTGCAGCTGACATTGTGGAAGGCTGAGGGTCCTGTATACTGACCTCCATGTCTGCTACAGACCGCTGTGTACCTGACATTGTGGACGGCTGAGGGTCCTGCATACTGACCTCCATGTCTGCTCCAATCTGTGCAGTTGTCTCCTCTGAGAGCTGATCGAGCGGGGTCTCAATCAAAGCACTGAGCGGGGTCTCAATCAAAGCACTGAGCGGGGTCTCAATCAAAGCACTGAGCGGGGTCTCAATCAAAGCACTGAGCGGGGTCTCAATAACAGCACTGAGCGGGGTCTCAATAACAGCACTGAGCGGAGGCTCAATCACAGCACCGAGCGGGGTCTCCTCCACAGCACTGAGCGGGGGCTCAATCACAGCACTGAGCGGGGGCTCCTCCACAGCACTGAGCGGGGGCTTCTCCACAGCACTGAGCGGGGTCTCCTCCACAGCACCGAGCGGGGTCTCCTCCACAGCACTGAGCGGGGTCTCCTCCACAGCACTGATCGGGGTCTCCTCCACAGTGTCCATACATGAAGCGCTCTCCTGCTCACACACAGGATTGCTGCTCTCATACACTTCACCAGAGTTACAAGCTGAGTCCACTGCAATTAACTCCTTGTTGGATGGCTCACTTTGCTCCATAGTATTCCCAGCATTTTCAGAGACTGACTGCTCAGACCCCATACATAGTGACCCTGAAAGCAGTGACCCTCCAGGCGCTGCACCCACACATCTCTGAGCGCTTCCTTGCTTCACCATATTATGCACATCGCCGTAATCTTTACCTTTTATTTCTATGATTTCCTTTATCTTCACATTCTGGGCTCTGGTCTCCCTCTTTTTCTCCATTGCCCAGCTTTCCACTTTAGGTATTGTGTTTTTACCTTTATCTAATTTGTCTTTTAATATATCCAGTTCACGTGTGCAGTCATCCAGGCATTCATACTTCATAAGCTTCTTCTTGGGATCAGCCTCTGTCTTTATCTCATCTCTTAGCTTAGAAATGCGCCTTTCCAGCTTAAATAAACTTTTCTTTGTCACAGTTGTACTTAATCTAGAAGCACTACAAGTTTCAGTAGACTCACCAGCCACCATTTCCAGATCATCGCTTCCAAGATCTCCATGCTGCAGGCCGCACTCCAAGCTCTGGGCTTTCCCAGGATCATCAGCCCAGCTCCCCTCCCCTCCACCTGGGTCAGAAGCCATGCCTCCTCCCTGCAGGGAGCTCAGCACCACACGTCTATCCTCTCCTATGTACAAGAATATAACTACTATAATACTGCTCCTATGTACAGGAATATAACTACTATAATACTGCCTCCTATGTACAAGAATATAACTACTATAATACTGCCTCCTATATACAAGAATATAACTACTATAATACTGCTCCTATGTACAAGACTATAACTACTATAATACTGCTCCTATGTACAAGAATATAACTACTATAATACTGCTCCTATGTACAAGAATATAACTACTATAATACTGCCTCCTATGTACAAGACTATAACTACTATAATACTGCTCCTATGTACATTAATATTACACTATATAACAGTTTTTTCCATTCAGTTTCTGTCCCCTGTCTATTACATTATTATAAATCGTTCCAGCCTCTCTATACTGATACTACGTTCCACTCCTAGATTTCTGAGTAATAATAAAAGGTTAATGTGTTACTGATTTGCTGTAGGGGAAATATTCCAAACATGTGACTTGATTTGCTTTTAAAAATTGAGGACGTTACATTTTTACTCTGCGATTATTAGAAATATCATCACTCTTTGGTTAATTATTAAACTGCGATATCTGAAATCTTAAAGAGACAATAGTACCGTTCCCTCTATTTGCCTTGCAGGTGATTACAGTCTAATGCTTCCTTTTATCCACCATTATATGCTGGGGAGAAAATGACTATAGAACCTTCAAATCCTGTGGATGTTAGGTGTATTGCTGTTTAAATGTGTACCTTACCTTTGAGAAAACCGTCTTATTATGGACAATTTGGGCTCAGTACTATTTCTAAATATGCATATAATTTTGGTTCTGAAGGGCTGAATTGGGTGGTGGGGGGTATAATAAATAGTTGTTCCATTTTGCTATTGTGGTCTATTTTTCTATGCCCGCTTTGAAATGTAGAGAAGCCCCATTTCCGCTGCTTTAAAACTATAGAACCTGCTTTGTCAGAGAGAGAATTGTAACATTGTATTTATTTTAACCAAATATCTTCGCTTAGTTAGAAGCTGAATTAAGAATAAGTGGAGTCACGGGGGCGGAACATCAAAACGGACTCCGAAATAGCCAACCTTGTTCTATAATAAAGATCTTATTGTCTGAGCCAAAACCACTTTCATCAAACCTAAAGGATTGAATTATAAAAACCTCAAAATCTCATAATTTTATCCTGTGTAATAACATTTAATAGTGTATTGTGCTTTTTTTTTTAACTGTTGCCCCTAAAATTACAGGGAGTGCAGAATTATTAGGCAAGTTGTATTTTTGAGGATTAATTTTATTATTGAACAACAACCATGTTCTCAATGAACCCAAAAAACTCATTAATATCAAAGCTGAATATTTTTGGAAGTAGTTTTTAGTTTGTTTTTAGTTTTAGCTATTTTAGGGGATACCTGTGTGTGCAGGTGACTATCACTGTGCATAATTATTAGGCAACTTAACAAAAAACAAATATATACCCATTTCAATTATTTATTTTTACCAGTGAAACCAATATAACATCTCAACATTCACAAATATACATTTCTGACATTCCAAAACAAAACAAAAACAAATTTCATGATTTTCCTATTCCATGACGTAAAGTCATGATTTTATTAAAGACACGGAGGCTCCTATTGCTTTAACTCTCTTTACTGTTACCATAGCAGCAAAGAATGAACCAATCAATCAAAAGAAGAAACCATAGCAACCAAACTCCTCCCCACTATCCCAGTATATAATGCCTCCACACTCTGGGATCATCCTCTTTCTTTCAGCGGCTACACCGACCGCAAACTTCACCGGAAACCGGCTCTTCCCGAACCAACCAACATCCCGGAACCGAAACCGACCGGGAAACCCGGACTTCACCGAACACGTAAGTGGCAACAGCGCCAACTGGACCAGGAACTCCAGAAGAGTGACCGTTCAACCTGCAGGATGAAACAAAGCACGAGGTAACATCGCATGATCATGGCACGAAATAAGAACATTCACATCCAGGAATGCAATCCTAACTTGACATACAATAATGTGTGTAAACGAAACAAATACAATAGCGTCACTAATCACCAACAAAGGGGTGGGAAGGGAGGGCAATACTCGCCTCCGTGTCTTTAATAAAATCATGACTTTACGTCATGGAATAGGAAAATCATGAAATTTTATGACAAGACACGGAGGCTCCTATTGCAAGTTCAAAGCTGAGAAATGACCGAATGAAAAGCATGCGATTCGGGACGAAAGTAAAATTCACGGAAGGTGGATACTCTGGACCAATCCGCTAGGCGCATCACATCTTCCAGACGGGCCCCCGCGACCGACATGGATGTAGCTGAAGCACTGCGCACCGAATGAGCCGTAAAAATAGCGGTGTCCACCCCAGCCAGACCCAAAATCTCTTTGACCCATCGAGAAAGGGTAACACTAGAGACGGGGGCATAGGGCCTCCGAAAAGAAATAAACAAATTAGGAGACGTAGAGACACGTAAGGAAACGGTCCGAGACTCGTACTCCTGAAGGCATGCAACCGGACATAACAGAGGCGACTGTCGGAAAGCTGGGTAGGAAACAGAGCGAATGTTAGTCTTAGTGCGTCTCGAAATGTTAAAGAGAACCCCATCCGGAGTAAAGGATCGCGCATCGAAATCCAGGGCCCGGACGTCAGACACCCGTTTACAAGAAATGAGGCATAAGAGCGTAACCAACTTAGCTGATAAGTGTCGTAGAGATAACTGATCATTAGAAGACCAAGAAAGCAGAAAGTTCAAGACTAAACTAACATCCCAAGTAGCAGAAAAACGAGGCCTGGGGGGGCGAGACAGACGAGAGCCCTTTAACAAGCGACACACAAGAGGATGTTGTCCCGCAGGACAACCCTCAAAACCCCCGTGGCGTGACGATATGGCCGACCTATACAAATTAATCGTACGATAGGCCTTACCGGAATCGTATAAGGAGGACAAAAATGACAGAACCGACATCACAGGTGCTCGAATGGGATCCAGATCCCGCTCTCCGCACCAGCGAGCCCAAGAGTCCCAGGCGGCTCGGTAAGCACGTCTGGTACCCGGGGCCCATGCGTTTTCCAATAGGAAAACAGTCGTTTCCGAAACCCCAGACAGCGCGTTGGGACACCCGAGATTCTGCAGGCGAGAAGACGGAGTAAACGCGACTGGACGAGGGGATGGGACTCCCCCAAAGGGTCTCTCAAGAGACATGGGAGGTCCGGGAGGAGAAGCGGAGTGTCCACCAACAGGTCTAGGACTATCGGGAACCATGGCTGAGACCGCCAGAGAGGAATGACAAGGATCAACTCGGCCCGCTGGTGTTGAACCTGAAGAAGAACCCTGGGAATCAACGCAAACGGAGGGAACGCATACATCAGCGTATTCCCCCACTGCTGAAGAAAAGCGTCTACCGCCTCCGCCAACGGATCCGGTCGCCAACTGAAGAACCTGGAGGTCTGGGCGTTCAAGCGGTTCGCGAATAAATCCACCGAAGGAGGACCCCAACGTGATGACAAAGCTAGGAACACCTCCTCGTCTAGCTTCCAGTCGCTGGAATCCGAAAAGTAGCGTGAATTCCAATCCGCCACCACATTGCGGAGTCCAGGAAGATGTTCCGCAATCACTACGATACCCCTGGAGAGGCAGAACTCCCAAAAGTCCTGCGCCAGGTACGTCAGAACCGAAGAGCGCGTGCCGCCCATCCCGTTGACATATCGAACTGCGGACACGTTGTCCATCCGCAGTCTGATACAGGTCGTGACTGTGCCGTTGGCGAAACTGCGAATCGCCAAAGACCCTGCCAATAGTTCCAGTCCATTGATATGGAGACGAGACTCCTCCGGTGACCACGGGCCCCCGGTGGAAATCCCGTTGCAGTGTGCCCCCCAACCGTGCAAGCTGGCGTCGGATTCGATAACCAGGTCTGGCAAAGGTCCCAGTAAAGCTTTGCCATTCCAGACGGACAGATTCTGGATCCACCAGTGTAACTCGTCCCTCGTCTCCGAGTCCAGAGTGACCAAGTCTGAGTACGTGGACCCCGCCTGAAGATGGGCAATCTTGAGTCTCTGGAGAGCCCGATAATGTAAGGGTGCCGGGAAAATGGCCTGGATAGAGGCCGCCAGGAGACCAATCAGGCGTGCCAAGTGTCGCAGAGACAATTGCGGCCGAAGAAGCGCATGGCGCAGTTCCTTGCGGATGGAGCGGACCTTGGCTACCGGGAGGTGAAGGGACAGAGACAAAGAATCTACCCTGAAACCCAGGAATTCCATAGAAGTCGCCGGGATGAGGCAAGACTTCTCGTGGTTTAAGATGAACCCCAACCGGGAAAGGAGGCCGGTGGTCATGGAAAGATGGGACCGGAGAAGGGATGGACTCTGCGCCATGATAAGGATATCGTCGAGGTAAATTATCATGCGCACCCCTCTGCTGCGGAGCCAAGACACCACCGGTTTCATCACCTTGGTGAAGCACCAAGGAGCCGACGAGAGACCGAACGGCAGGCACGTGAAACGCCAAAGCTGGTCTCCCCAAGGAAAACACAGCAGGTCCCTGGAGGTCGCAGCCACCGGAACCGTAAGATACGCATCTTTGAGGTCCAGTTTGACCATCCAATCGCCCGGCAGAAGCATGTCTCTCAAAAGATGGATGCCTTCCATCTTGAAATGTCGGTATCGAACCAGTGAATTGAGGGCTTTCAAATTGATAACGGGGCGCATCTGGCCGCCTTTCTTCCGGACTAGGAACATTCCGCTGATCACCTCGGCGGAGTGAGGGGAGGCGGGTTCTATTGCCTTTTTGTGGACTAACTCCACCAGCTCCCTGTCTAAAAGTCGTAGTAAAGGGCCGGATAGGTGTATGGGGCGGGGAGCGGGCAGCAGGTTTGGTGGAGCCACCAAGTCTATGGTGAAACCCCTGACGGACTGGAGCACCCATTGGTCTGAGGTGATCTCGGACCAGGCATGGAAAAAGAAACGGAGTCTGCCCCCGACACAACCTGTTGAAGAAAGCAAAGGTAGAATGGGTTGGGCACTCACCAACTGGTCGGCGGTAGGAGGGAGCTCCTCGGTAACTTCTGGACCGTCCTGAAGCGCCCCTGGATGGGAAGAAGGAGGGCTGGTGCCTGGGATCCTGGAGGGAGGATCGATAACTGAAGGAGCCTCGTCCCGTCCCGCGGGAATGGAAATCAGATCGGCCGGACAGGCGGCCCCTAGAACTGCCGGCCCTACTGGAAAAACGGTTGTTAAATACACGTTTCATAGATGTTTGGGCTTTGTCCAAAGCCGTAAAGGCCCCGACGTATCTGCCCAGCTCTTTGATAAAAGAGTCTCCAAACAAAAGACCCTGGGCGTTCTTGCCCGACTCAGACAATGCTAGGTTGGAGAGCTTTGGCTCCACCTTCATCAGGATGGCTTTACGCCGTTCTATGGCTAGGGACGTGTTTACGTTGCCCGCGATGCAGATGGCCCTCTGGACCCATCCCGCCAATTCGACCGGGTCAACAGTTCTGCCCTCCGCTTTGGCGGACTCCGCCATGTCGAAGATCCTGGCGAGGGGACCTGTGATGTCCAGGAGCTTATCTTGAACGGCCCGCAGAGCGGAGTCTAAGCCTTTCTTTGGGTTAAATTTGGTCTTGGTAAGGAATTGGACCATCTTCGGGTCCACCGTAGGCGTCTCACACACCTTATTGGGTATTAAAGGGCGGGGGCATTCCGCACGCAATTTGTTGCGGGACTCCTTGCTTAGAGGAGTACGTATTTTTTCTTCCAAGTAGAGTGCCACCTGAGTGGTGGGGAGCCATTCCGCGGAGCGGGGATGATGGAGTTCATCCGGATTGAAAAGAGGAGCGCCCAGGGAGTCGACCAGGAGGTCGCCCGGTAGCACCTGGTTTTCGTGTGCGGGTACCGCTGGGGTGGGCGGTCTGTGGTCAGGAAATAAGTCAAGAGGATCAATCTCAACGTCCTCAAGCTCCTCTAGAGAGTCATACAGTGACTCGTTCTGAGCCTCCTCGTTCGATTCCCTTTCGGAATCAGACCGTGGCTCAGGCATAGTCCTGGCCGTTTTCCATGCGCGAGATCGTTCTGCCTGTCGCGTGCAGGCTCTTTTCCGCGGGACAACCGCGTGGTCATGTGATGGATTACCATCGGTTCTAACGGTTCTGGAGGCAGATGGCCTGGCAAGCTCCAACGCTGGGTCCGAAACGGACCTAGTGGGATGTGCGCATAAGGCCTGAGAAATTGATTGCGAGAGTGCTGAGGACATAGAGCCCATAGCAGCCGTGATCGCATCCGAGATAGACTGCTGCAGCGCAGCATTTTGCAGTCCATGAGGGTCATCATTGCGGCTGGGGGCAGTGGAGGGGACAGGGGGGGTAGTAGGGGCATCCTGCCTAGAGGAGGAACTACGGCGCGACATGTCTGAAAGTGGTAGGAGTTAGTCACCCCAGACCACAAGAACTTGATACACCTGGAAGAAAAAGAAAGAAAAGCAATGAGGGCCAGAGTCTGGATAAAGAAAACAGGGGGGGCCGGCAATGGGGAAGACTCTTACCGGAGGTAAACCAAGCAGCAAATGCCGAGAGGAGCTGGGAGACTCGTGGGGAAGTTGGCGCGCAGCCCTGTGGTGTACGCCGAGATATCGCGGGATCGCGCGGGCGAAAGAGAGGGCGGGACGTGAGGTAGAGTTGCCGCCGATAGAACGACTCCCAGCAAGATGGCGGCCGAAGTCTCGGAGATCGCGAGACTTCGGCCGAGCGCAGAAGAGGGAAACCAAGATGGCGCCCGAAATCTCGCCGATCGCGAGACTTCGGGCGGACCGAAGAGCGGTGAAGGATATACACCGGAAAACCGGGAGGTAGGAGAGAAGGGGGGGAAGGCGGCGAAAAAGGTGTTGGGAGGAAAAACCACAACAAAAAAGGCGCGGACAACCGAGTGGGTAAATAAACAGGGCCAGACAGACAAAAGAGAAAACTGTATAAATAAGGTAACGTTGCCAAGGCAACTAAGGAGGTCAGAATCCAGAAAGTGAAAGGAATAATTCAGAAAAGGAACAAAATAAGTTCAATAACGTTCATAAATACAATACTGAACTACAGGGTACTTATCTGCTAAGGTAGCAGCAAAGAAAGAGGATGATCCCAGAGTGTGGAGGCATTATATACTGGGATAGTGGGGAGGAGTTTGGTTGCTATGGTTTCTTCTTTTGATTGATTGGTTCATTCTTTGCTGCTATGGTAACAGTAAAGAGAGTTAAAGCAATAGGAGCCTCCGTGTCTTGTCATAAAATCAGTGACCAATATAGCCACCTTTCTTTGCAAGGACACTCAAAAGCCGGCCATCCATGGATTATGTCAGTGTTTTGATCTGTTCACCATCAATATTGCGTGCAGCAGCAACCACAGCCTCCCAGACACTGTTCAGAGAGGTGTACTGTTTTCCCTCCTTGTAAATCTCACATTTGATGATGGACCACAGGTTCTCAATGGGGTACAGATCAGGTGAACAAGGAGGCCATGTCATTAGATTTTCTTCTTTTATTCCCTTTCTTGCCAGCCACGCTGTGGAGTACTTGGACGCGTGTGATGGAGCATTGTCCTGCATGAAAATCATGTTTTTCTTGAAGGATGCAGACTTCTTCCTGTACCACTGCTTGAAGAAGGTGTCTTCCAGAAACTGTCAGTAGGACTGGGAGTTGAGCTTGACTCCATCCTCAACCCGAAAAGGCCCCACAAGCTCATCTTTGATGATACCAGCCCAAACCAGTACTCCACCTCTACCTTGCTGGTGTCTGAGTCGGACTGGAGCTCTCTGCCCTTTACCAATCCAGCCACGGGCCCATCCATCTGGCCCATCAAGACTCACTCTCATTTCATCAGTCCATAAAACCTTAGAAAAATCAGTCTTGAGATATGTCTTGGCCCAGTCTTGACGTTTCAGCTTGTGTGTCTTGTTCGGTGGTGGTCGTCTTTCAGCCTTTCTTACCTTGGCCATGTCTCTGAGTATTGCACACCTTGTGCTTTTGGGCACTCCAGTGATGTTGCAGCTCTGAAATATGGCCAAACTGGTGGCAAGTGGCATCTTGGCAGCTGCACGCTTGACTTTTCTCAGTTCATGGGCAGTTATTTTGCGCCTTGGTTTTTCCACACGCTTCTTGCGACCCTGTTGACTATTTTGAATGAAACGCTTGATTGTTCGATGATCACGCTTCAGAAGCTTTGCAATTTTAAGAGTGCTGCATCCCTCTGCAAGATATCTCACTATTTTTGACTTTTCTGAGCCTGTCAAGTCCTTCTTTTGACCCATTTTGACAAAGGAAAGGAAGTTGCCTAATAATTATGCACACCTGATATAGGGTGTTGATGTCATTAGACCACACCCCTTCTCATTACAGAGATGCACATCACCTAATATGCTTAATTGGTAGTAGGCTTTCGAGCCTATACAGCTTGGAGTAAGACAACATGCATAAAGAGGATGATGGGGTCAAAATACTCATTTGCCTAATAATTCTGCACTCCCTGTAAAGAGTCGGTACAGTCTTTAGGAAATAAAAGTTTATCTATGTATATATATATATATATATATACACACTGACCAAAAATATAAACGCAACACTTTCGGTTTTGCTCCCATTTTGCATGAGCTGAACTCAAAGATATGAAATATTCTCTACAGACACAAAAGACCCATTACTCTCAAATATTGTTCACAAATCTGTCTAGATCTGTGTTAGTGAGCGCTTCTCCTTTGCCGAGATAATCCATTCCACCTCACAGGTGTGGCATATCAAGGTGCTGATTAGACAGCATGAATATTGCACAGGTGCGCCTTAGACTGCCCACAATAAAAGGCCACTCTGAAATGTGCACAGTTTTGCCTTACTGGTGTCAGAAAACCAGTCAGTATCTGGTGTGGCCACCATTTACCTCACCTCTCCGTGGCATAGAGTTGATCAGGTTGTTAATTGTGGCCTGTGGAATGTTGGTCCACTCCTCTTCAATAGCTGTGCAAAATTGCAGAATATTAGCAGGAATTGGAACACGCTGTCGTATACGCAGATCCAGAGCATCCCAAACATGCTCAGTGGGTGACATGTCCGGGGAGTGTGCTGCCATGCAAGAACTGGGATGTTTTCAGCTTCCAGGAATTGTGTCCAGATCCTTGCAATATGGGGCCGGGCATTATCCTGCTGCAACATGAGGTGATGGTCGTGGATGAACGGCACAACAATGGGCCTCAGGATCTCGTCACGGTATCTCTGTGCATTCAAAATGCCATCAATATAATGCACCTGGGTTCGTTTTCCATAACATACGCCTGCCCATACCGTAACCCCACGCGCCACCATGGGCCACTCGATCCACAACGCTGTTGTCAGCAAACCGCTCACCCACACGACGCCACACATGCTGTCTGCATCTGCCCTGAACAGTAAAAACCGGGACTTATCCGTGAACAGAACGCCTCTCCAACGTGCCAGACGCCATCGTATGTGAGCATTTGCCCACTCAAGTCGGTTACGACGACGAACTGCAGTCAGGTCCAGACCCCGATGAGGACGACGATCATGAGATGAGCTTCCCTGAGACGGTTTCTGACAGTTTGTGCAGAAATTCTTTGGTTATGCAAACCGATTGTTGCTTCAGCTGTCCGGGTGGCTGGTCTCAGACGATCATGGAGGTGAACATGCTGGATGTGGAGGTCCTGGGCTGGGGTGGTTACACATGGTCTGCGGTTGTGAGGCCGGTTGGATGTACTGCCAAATTCTCTGAAACGCCTTTGGAGACGGCTTATGGTAGAGAAATGAACATTCATTGCACGGGCAACAGCTCTGGTAGACATTCCTGCAGTCAGCATGCCAATTGCACGCTCCCTCAAACGTTGCGACATCTGTGGCATTGTGCTGTGTGATCAAAGTGCACATTTCAGAGTGGCCTTTTATTGTGGGCAGTCTAAGGCACACCTGTGCAATATTCATGCTGTCTAATCAGCACCTTGCTATGCCACACCTGTGAGGTGGGATGGATTATCTTGGCAAAGGAGAAGCGCTCACTGACACAGATGTAGACAGATTTGTGAACAATATTTGAGAGTAATGGGTCTTTTGTGTCTGTAGAAAATATTTTATATCTTTGAGTTCAGCTCATGCAAAATGGGAGCAAAACCAAAAGTGTTGCGTTTATATTTTTGTTCAGTGTAGATAATTTTTCCCCCCTAATATTTTTCTTATTTTTGATTTTGTTTTCTGTCTGTACATGACTATGAGGGTGGATATTTTGCTTGAGGTGCTGGTAACAAGATTCAGAGATATGCTCTGCAGAAACCCACATATAACCATAGAAATATGTAGAACACAGATATTCTTTGAATTCTGTTAGAGAGTGTTGTGGGTGTGCTCTGCAACCTGGGCAGAGGTCATTGTGCAGGGAAGGGGAGGAGATAAGTTGTAACCAATAACAATGGTTAGCTGTGGCCTGTCATTGTAATGCTTCCTGTGATAGTAATGAGAATGTGAGAGTGCTGATAGGTGATCACTACAGAACAGAAGGTGTCTGCCTATTATAAGGGTCTGTGGGCTGGGAGAAAACTGCAGGATTCAGAACTACCGTATTTCTTCAGTATAGATATTAGATACTGAAATGCAATATCGTCACAAAATCATCAAGCACTCATAGAAATTGTTAAGAACATAAAATTTGATTAATCAATAGGTCATTTTTCCATTATTCATTGTATAATGAGAAGTCCAGCATTTGTAAGTTCTTTGCTTGCCGCCAGTGAATGGGCACAGAATACGTATCACAGTTTAGGGTTTGTTGCAATTGCATTCAGTTTCGACAATGCTCTGTGAGCTAAATAGCCTGCACTTCAGACTGATACAATGTAACAAACTATTCCTGCTGTTGTCGCATTTACCTCTCAGCTGATTGTTCCCATTGCATGACAGCAAGCACAGATACTGAAAAGGGTGCATAATATAAGGTTGCAGCTTTTTTATTATATTTTTTATTTCCAGGAAACATAGGCTTCCCTTTTAAATAAATAAAAAAAAGTCCTGGAAATATCCAGGAAAATCTCCGGGGGCTGAGTGACACTGACAACCACTAATGTCCACAATTACATTGCTACTAGTTGTTGTCACCCTGCTTTCTACTGACCGTGAATGGATTATACATTTCTCCATGTGTGCAATAATATGGACTTAATGCATTAGACACTATGTGCAGTAAGCAAAAACTGCATATGTGAATCCAGCCTTAGGGAGTAATTATTATTTTACTGCGATTCTCCATCAGAGATCTGCCATGTGACAAATCTTGACGCCGTCTTGCATTAATCTTCCTCGGACTAAGAATATTTGTGTGTGCCGTCTCCCAGCAGCCTGCAAAAATATTCCTCCCTGGCCATGTCGCCTGCCTTGGACCTGGATTCATTTTATTCCTTCATTTGTTTTGCAGCCAGTTTCCCATAGTGACCGGTAAAGCTGCAGCATCACACACTCAACTTTCCTAAGACCCTGAATGAATGAGCTACCTGGTAACATGAGTATCCAGGAGGTGTATTACTATATCACTGCAGTTTACCTTTCTGGAACCTTGGAAAGCTGAATCACTTCCCCTATGGGAGCTATAATAGGGCAATAATACAGGTGTCTTCACCCAGCTTTCCTAGCCTCCTGATTGGAAAATGGAAAAGAAGGTGTATAGCTGGATAGCTTTATGAAGTTGCCATTCAAGAGCCTAGTAATGCTGGGTAGTTTCCCCTTAAGGGGGTAATAATGGCAGGAATGTGTGTCCTCACCCAGCTTTCCAAGGCCCTTAAATTGCAAATCTGTAAAGTTACTAGGTAGCCTGTCCATTCTGGAACCTAGGAAAGCTGGTTCGCAACAAATCCAATTTTTTAATAGTCACTCCACTGGGGCTGCCCACTAAGACGAGAATGGAGAAAGCCTACTACTAGATAACTCCATTCAGGAGCCTTGGAAAGCATAGGGGCTCTAATGGCAGCCATGTTTGTCTTCACCCAGCTTCCCAAAGCTCCTGTATGGTAATATATTGCCTTCACTCCCATGTTACCATTTCGATTTTCCATTCAACCAGTGCAATCCCCAGTTTGTGTTGCCGCTCCCCTACTGTGGTCATCTAGCTTTCCTAGAAAATGGAATGGAATCTACCTAGTGTAGTGCCCTGGAGCAGAGGTACTTTGAAGTCTGGACATCTGTGGACATTTACTCCTGTTTGCCCTATGCACAGTCATCAACTTCTTACTTTATATCACTTTAAAGGGTTAACTTGCACCGACTTATACCTTTTAATACTGTATAACTGCATTTTATATGTATGTTGTGATATATATCCTGTACATTTTCACTGTGCTTGCACAGCACCGTGGAAAGGGTTAATAAATACTGAGAGACTTTTGGGACTTTCCAGCTAATAATGAGTAGCTAATAATTTTCCACAATTACCATTAGGGTTAGATAAGAGTATGTCTTGGAGGGGAAAAGGCTAGACTTGTGTATCACCAAAACTAAACAGACTGACCTTTTGAATGTCTGGTTTAGCTCTGTTATGTCTGAAAACGTTTTTGTCTGAAAAAACTGCTGTGATATTCCCATTAGGTATTATTGAAACTCTATTTCAAGTCTATGAGAGACGGAAAGTGTAACGTTGTATTTGTTTGTGCTGAGTTTATCCACTCCACCTAGTTCAGCCAGAAACGGTATATAAGGAGAGCAGTCAGAGTCCCTTGTGTTCTGCAGTTAAGGATCTGTGCTTAAGTGAGCAGAATAAGACCCTGAGATGAGGATGCTGAGCCATAGACCCTGGGTCACCAGCCCTGTAACCGAGGAGCCAGCCGGACTACTGAGCGACAGACCCTGGGCCACCAGCTTTTGTCCAGGGTACCAGCCTTCTGAAAGAGAGAGAGGGGCAGCTAGATCAGGCCTTTTGTCAGCATGAACCCTGGAGACTGTGTTTGCCCTCACCCAGTTTTCCCAGAAACAGATATAACTAAGGAACAACAGAAAAAAATATTTCTCTAGAAGACAACTCAAGGACTGGAGTCTTTGGTCACTTTCTGCATGTAGCCTCTGCCCATGAAGTTCCACAGGTTGCCTGAGGACTCACCATCATAGGTTCTCAGTGCAACTTCCTTTTCAGGTCTCAAAGCTATGCTGAGTCCCCTGGACACTGACGAGATGTCATCAAGTGTTGATGCTCTCCAGGGGGATGTTAAGGCATGGTGCACCTCAATAGGAAAAAAGTCCAGAGATTCATAGCTTGCAGTAAACCAGTATGCTTCTTTACTGGAAGAACTTTACTGAAGTGCAAAACAATACAGGTGAGGCACAGGGCTAACTTCTCCAATCTCCTCCTGTGCAGAAGAAGGTTCTGTGCTGAAGAAAGGCCTGAGGTAGTGTCACGATGGGGAGTGGGGGGGGGGGGGACTCCACACCGTACAATGTAGTTTGGTGGGATATGCCACCACTAGGCCTGGAAACAGGAATAAAGGGAGCAGGTCACC
This sequence comes from Bufo gargarizans, assembly GCF_014858855.1. Classification (NCBI taxonomy): domain Eukaryota; kingdom Metazoa; phylum Chordata; class Amphibia; order Anura; family Bufonidae; genus Bufo; species Bufo gargarizans. The sequence continues at coordinate 374,008,609 of NC_058085.1, read as the reverse complement.
TTCTAACACATCCCTAAATCCTAGCCCTGACCTCCTAACTGTATGAGTGAACCCTAATGGTGGGAGGGCTCATACCCGGAACCTCGGGCCCTACTAACCCTAGAGATCCCTGGTCATAATGTCAGGGCTAGATTACGACCTGTTCTTCCACAACACGGAGTCTCCAACAGGCCTAGCAACAAGAAAGGAGCAGACAGTATCATAAACCAGATTGGCAGGTAAGCACCCAGCACAAACAACACACACTGGAACAACAGCATTTACCTGTCAGAACAACTGGATGAAACAATAACTGCTACTGACTAGAGTTGAGCGAACACCTGGATGTTCGGGTTCGAGAAGTTCGGCCGAACATCCCGGAAATGTTCGGGTTCGGGATCCGAACCCGATCCGAACTTCGTCCCGAACCCGAACCCCATTGAAGTCAATGGGGACCCGAACTTTTCGGCACTAAAAAGGCTGTAAAACAGCCCAGGAAAGAGCTAGAGGGCTGCAAAAGGCAGCAACATGTAGGTAAATCCCCTGCAAACAAATGTGGATAGGGAAATGAATTAAAATAAAAATTAAATAAATAAAAATTAACCAAAATCAATTGGAGAGAGGTTCCATAGCAGAGAATCTGGCTTCCCGTCACCCACCACTGGAACAGTCCATTCTCAGATATTTAGGCCCCGGCACCCAGGCAGAGGAGAGAGGTCCCGTAACAGAGAATCTGTCTTCATGTCAGCAGAGAATTAGTCTGCATGTCATAGCAGAGAATGAGGCTTCACGTCAGCCACCACTGCAACAGTCCATTGGCATATATTTAGGCCCAGCACCCAGGCAGAGGAGGGAGGTCCCGTAACAGAGAATCTGTCTTCATGTCAGCAGAGAATTAGTCTGCATGTCATAGCAGAGAATGAGGCTTCACGTCAGCCACCACTGCAACAGTCCATTGGCATATATTTAGGCCCAGCACACACACAGGCAGAGGAGAGAGGTCCCGTAACAGAGAATCTGGCTTCATGTCAGCAGAGAATCAGTCTGCATGTCATAGCAGAGAATGAGGCTTCACGTCAGCCACCACTGCAACAGTCCATTGGCATATATTTAGGCCCAGCACACACACAGGCAGAGGAGAGAGGTCCCGTAACAGAGAATCTGTCTTCATGTCAGCAGAGAATTAGTCTGCATGTCATAGCAGAGAATGAGGCTTCACGTCAGCCACCACTGCAACAGTCCATTGGCATATATTTAGGCCCAGCACACACACAGGCAGAGGAGAGAGGTCCCGTAACAGAGAATCTGGCTTCATGTCAGCAGAGAATCAGTCTGCATGTCATAGCAGAGAATGAGGCTTCACGTCAGCCACCACTGCAACAGTCCATTGGCATATATTTAGGCCCAGCACACACACAGGCAGAGGAGAGAGGTCCCGTAACAGAGAATCTGTCTTCATGTCAGCAGAGAATCAGTCTGCATGTCATAGCAGAGAATGAGGCTTCACGTCAGCCACCACTGCAACAGTCCATTGGCATATATTTAGGCCCAGCACCCAGGCAGAGGAGGGAGGTCCCGTAACAGAGAATCTGTCTTCATGTCAGCAGAGAATTAGTCTGCATGTCATAGCAGAGAATGAGGCTTCACGTCAGCCACCACTGCAACAGTCCATTGGCATATATTTAGGCCCAGCACCCAGGCAGAGGAGGGAGGTCCCGTAACAGAGAATCTGTCTTCATGTCAGCAGAGAATTAGTCTGCATGTCATAGCAGAGAATGAGGCTTCACGTCAGCCACCACTGCAACAGTCCATTGGCATATATTTAGGCCCAGCACCCAGGCAGAGGAGGGAGGTCCCGTAACAGAGGATCTGGCTTCATGTCAGCAGAGAATCAGTCTGCATGTCATAGCAGAGAATCAGGCTTCACGTCAGCCACCACTGCAACAGTCCATTGTCATAAATTTAGGCCCAGCACCCAGGCAGAGGAGAGAGGTCCCGTAACAGACAATCTGGCTTCATGTCAGCAGAGAATTAGTCTGCATGTCATAGCAGAGAATGAGGCTTCACGTCAGCCACCACTGCAACAGTCCATTGGCATATATTTAGGCCCAGCACCCAGGCAGAGGAGAGAGGTCCCGTAACAGACAATCTGTCTTCATGTCAGCAGAGAATCAGTCTGCATGTCATAGCAGAGAATGAGGCTTCACGTCAGCCACCACTGCAACAGTCCATTGGCATATATTTAGGCCTAGCACACAGGCAGAGCAGAGAGGTCCCGTAACAGACGATCTGGCTTCATGTCAGCAGAGAATCAGTCTGCATGTCATAGCAGAGAATGAGGCTTCACGTCACCCACCACTGCAACAGTCCATTGGCATATATTTAGGCCTAGCACACAGGCAGAGCAGAGAGGTCCCGTAACAGACAATCTGGCTTCATGTCAGCAGAGAATTAGTCTGCATGTCATAGCAGAGAATCAGGCTTCATGTCAGCCACCACTGCAACAGTCCATTGGCATATATTTAGGCCTAGCACACAGGCAGAGGAGAGGTTCATTCAACTTTGGGTAGCCTCGCAATATAATGGTAAAATGAAAATAAAAATAGGATTGAATGAGGAAGTGCCCTGGAGTCCAATAATATATGGTTAAGGGGAGGTAGTTAATGTCTAATCTGGACAAGGGACGGACAGGTCCTGTGGGATCCATGCCTGGTTCATTTTTATGAACGTCAGCTTGTCCACATTGGCTGTAGACAGGCGGCTGCGTTTGTCTGTAATGACGTCCCCTGCCGTGCTGAATACACGTTCAGACAAAACACTGGCTGCCGGGCAGGCCAGCACCTCCAAGGCATAAAAGGCTAGCTCTGGCCACGTGGACAATTTAGAGACCCAGAAGTTGAATGGGGCCGAACCATCAGTCAGTACGTGGAGGGGTGTGCACACGTACTGTTCCACCATGTTAGTGAAATGTTGCCTCCTGCTAACACGTTGCGTATCAGGTGGTGGTGCAGTTAGCTGTGGCGTGTTGACAAAAGTTTTCCACATCTCTGCCATGCTAACCCTGCCCTCAGAGGAGCTGGCCGTGACACAGCTGCCTTGGCGACCTCTTGCTCCTCCTCTGCCTTGGCCTTGGGCTTCCACTTGTTCCCCTGTGACATTTGGGAATGCTCTCAGTAGCGCGTCTACCAACGTGCGCTTGTACTCGCGCATCTTCCTATCACGCTCCAGTGCAGGAAGTAAGGTGGGCACATTGTCTTTGTAGCGTGGATCCAGCAGGGTGGCAACCCAGTAGTCCGCACAGGTTAAAATGTGGGCAACTCTGCTGTCGTTGCGCAGGCACTGCAGCATGTAGTCGCTCATGTGTGCCAGGCTGCCCAGGGGTAAGGACAAGCTGTCCTCTGTGGGAGGCGTATCGTCATCGTCCTGCCTTTCCCCCCAGCCACGCACCAGTGATGGACCCGAGCTGCGTTGGGTGCCACCCCGCTGTGACCATGCTTCATCCTCATCCTCCTCCACCTCCTCCTCATCCTCGTCCTCCTCGTCCTCCAGTAGTGGGCCCTGGCTGGCCACATTTGTACCTGGCCTCTGCTGTTGCCAAAAACCTCCCTCTGAGTCACTTCGAAGAGACTGGCCTGAAAGTGCTAAAAATGACCCCTCTTCCTCCTCCTCCTCCTCCTGGGCCACCTCCTCTTCCATCATCGCCCTAAGTGTTTTCTCAAGGAGACATAGAAGTGGTATTGTAACGCTGATAACGGTGTCATCGCCACTGGCCATGTTGGTGGAGTACTCGAAACAGCGCAACAGGGCACACAGGTCTCGCATGGAGGCCCAGTCATTGGTGGTGAAGTGGTGCTGTTCCGCAGTGCGACTGACCCGTGCGTGCTGCAGCTGAAACTCCACTATGGCCTGCTGCTGCTCGCACAGTCTGTCCAGCATGTGCAAGGTGGAGTTCCACCTGGTGGGCACGTCGCATATGAGGCGGTGAGCGGGAAGGCCGAAGTTACGCTGTAGCGCAGACAGGCGAGCAGCGGCAGGATGTGAACGCCGGAAGCGCGCACAGACGGCCCGCACTTTATGCAGCAGCTCTGACATGTCGGGGTAGTTGTGAATGAACTTCTGCACCACCAAATTCAGCACATGCGCCAAGCAAGGGATGTGCGTCAAATTGGCTAGTCCCAGAGCTGCAACGAGATTTCGCCCATTATCACACACCACCAGGCCGGGCTTGAGGCTCACCGGCAGCAACCACTCGTCGGTCTGTTGTTCAATACCCCGCCACAACTCCTGTGCGGTGTGGGGCCTGTCCCCCAAACATATGAGTTTCAGAATGGCCTGCTGACGTTTACCCCGGGCTGTGCTGAAGTTGGTGGTGAAGGTGTGTGGCTGACTGGATGAGCAGGTGGAAGAAGAGGAGGAGGAAGCCGAGAAGGAGGAGGTGGCAACAGGAGGCAAAGAATGTTGCCCTGCGATCCTTCGCGGCGGAAGGACGTGCGCCAAACAGCTCTCCGCCTGGGGCCCAGCTGCCACTACATTTACCCAGTGTGCAGTTAGGGAGATATAGCGTCCCTGGCCGTGCTTACTGGTCCACGTATCTGTGGTTAGGTGGACCTTGCTACAGATGGCGTTGCGCAGTGCACACTTGATTTTATCGGATACTTGGTTGTGCAGGGAAGGCACGGCTCTCTTGGAGAAGTAGTGCCGGCTGGGAACAACATACTGTGGGACAGCAAGCGACATGAGCTGTTTGAAGCTGTCTGTGTCCACCAGCCTAAATGACAGCATTTCATAGGCCAGTAGTTTAGAAATGCTGGCATTCAGGGCCAGGGATCGAGGGTGGCTAGGTGGGAATTTACGCTTTCTATCAAATGTTTGTGAGATGGAGAGCTGAACGCTGGCGTGTGACATGGTTGAGACGCTTGGTGACGGAGGTGGTGGTGGTGGTGTTGGTGGTACATCCCCTGTTTGCTGGGCGGCAGGTGCCAACGTTCCTCCAGAGGCGGAGGAAGAGGCCGAGGCGGCAGCAGCAGAATAGGCCGAGGCGGCAGCAGCAGAAGAGGTAGCAGGGGGAGCCTGAGTGACTTCCTTGGTTTTAAGGTGTTTACTCCACTGCAGTTCATGCTTTGCATGCAGGTGCCTGGTCATGCAGGTTGTGCTCAGGTTCAGAACGTTAATGCCTCGCTTCAGGCTCTGATGGCACAGCGTGCAAACCACTCGGGTCTTGTCGTCAGCACATTGTTTGAAGAAGTGCCATGCCAGGGAACTCCTTGAAGCTGCCTTTGGGGTGCTCGGTCCCAGATGGCGGCGGTCAGTAGCAGGCGGAGTCTCTTGGCGGCGGGTGTTCTGCTTTTGCCCACTGCTCCCTCTTTTGCTACGCTGTTGGCTCGGTCTCACCACTGCCTCTTCCTCCGAACTGTGAAAGTCAGTGGCACGACCTTCATTCCATGTGGGGTCTAGGACCTCATCGTCCCCTGCATCGTCTTCCACCCAGTCTTGATCCCTGACCTCCTGTTCAGTCTGCACACTGCAGAAAGACGCAGCAGTTGGCACCTGTGTTTCGTCATCATCAGAGACGTGCTGAGGTGGTATTCCCATGTCCTCATCATCAGGAAACATAAGTGGTTGTGCGTCAGTGCATTCTATGTCTTTCACCGCTGGGGAAGGGCTAGGTGGATGCCCTTGGGAAACCCTGCCAGCGGAGTCTTCAAACAGCATAAGAGACTGCTGCATAACTTGAGGCTCAGACAGTTTCCCTGGTATGCATGGGGGTGATGTGACAGACTGATGGGGTTGGTTTTCAGGCGCCATCTGTGCGCTTTCTGCAGAAGACTGGGTGGGAGATAATGTGAACGTGCTGGATCCACTGTCGGCCACCCAATTGACTAATGCCTGTACCTGCTCAGGCCTTACCATCCTTAGAACGGCATTGGGCCCCACCATATATCGCTGTAAATTCTGGCGGCTACTGGGACCTGAGGTAGTTGGTACACTAGGACGTGTGGATGTGGCAGAACGGCCACGTCCTCTCCCAGCACCAGAGGGTCCACTAACACCACCACGACCATGTCCACGTCCGCGTCCCTTACTAGATGTTTTTCTCATTGTTATGGTTCACCACAACAACAAATATATTATTTGGCCCAATGTATTGTATTCAAATTCAGCGGGATATAAATTTGAGGCCTAGTATTTAGGCGCTGGGTGACAGGTATGGGTTTAGTGACAGAATTAGACTTAGAAATACACAGTAGCGGGTGTGTGAAGTTATTCTGAATGACCCTATGTGCACCTTGAATATTATATACCCTTTTAGGGATAGATTTCAAATAGCTCTGATATAGCAGAAACCACTAAATTATGAAATTGCTAAATTGGGAATTGTATTTCAACCCAGAACAAGAAATGTGCTTGAACGGACACTAAATAACTCGCCCAGCTACAGCACTAAGGACAGATTTAGCTGGATATAAATTTGAGGCCTAGTATTTAGGCGCTGGGTGACAGGTAGGGGTTTAGTGACAGAATTAGACTTGGAAATACACAGTAGCGGGTGTGTGTGAAGTTATTCTGAATGTCCCTATGTGCACCTTCAATATGATCTACCCTTTTAGGGATAGATTTCAAATAGCTCTGATATAGCAGAAACCACTAAATTATGAAATTGCAAAATTGGGAATTGTATTTCAACCCAGAACAAGAAATGTGCTTGAACGGACACTAAATAACTCGCCCAGCTACAGCACTAACGACAGATTTAGCTGGATATGAATTTGAGGCCTAGTATTTAGGCGCTGGGTGACCGGTATGGGTTTAGTGACAGAATTAGACTTGGAAATACACAGTAGCGGGTGTGTGTGAAGTTATTCTGAATGACCCAATGTGCACCTTGAATATTATATACCCTTTTAGGGATAGATTTCAAATAGCTCTGATATAGCAGAAACCACTAAATTATGAAATTGCTAAATTGGGAATTGTATTTCAACCCAGAACAAAAAATGTGCTTTGACGGACACTAAATAACTTTCCCAGCCACAACAGGACAGCGGTAACGAGAGATTTAGCAGGATATAAATTTGAGGCCTAGTATTTAGGCGCTGGGTGACCGGTATGGATTTAGTGACAGAATTAGACTGGGATATGGCCAAAAAATAACCACACTATTGCTGGTTAAATGCACTTGGTGACGGGCGCAGCTTGCCCCTGATTTAGTATATGGCCAAAAAATGAACAGACTATTGCTGGTTAAATGCACTTGGTGTCACAGCTTGACGCACCACACTACTGAGGGTTAAATGCACTTGGTGACGGGCGCAGCTTGCCCCTGATGTAGTATATGGCCAAAAAATGAACAGACTATTGCTGGTTAAATGCACTTGGTGACGGGCGCAGCTTGCCCCTGATTTAGTATATGGCCAAAAAATGAACAGACTATTGCTGGTTAAATGCACTTGGTGTGATAGCTTGACCAACCACACTACTGAGGGTTAAATGCACTTGGTGACGGGCGCAGCTTGCCCCTGATGTAGTATATGGCCAAAAAATAAACAGACTATTGCTGGTTAAATGCACTTGGTGTGACAGCTTCACCCTGATGTAGGCTTTAGCCAAAAAACAAACGCACCATTGAGGGTTAAATGCACTTGGTGACAGGCGCAGCTTGCCCCTGATGTAGTATATGGCCAAAAAATAAACAGACTATTGCTGGTTAAATGCACTTGGTGTGACAGCTTCACCCTGATGTAGGCTTTAGCCAAAAAACAACCACACCATTGAGGGTTAAATGCACTTGGTCGCAGCTTGTGCTGGCACACCACAAGACACAAAATGGCCGCCGATCACCCCAGAAAAATGTGACTGACAAACGGTCTGGGCAGCCTAAAAACAGTGAGCAATTGAGGATCAGCAGCTCAATGATCCACAGCTGCAGATCGATCAGTTAATCAAGTCCTTTGGAGGAGTTAATCTGCCTAATCTCGCCCTACTGTCGCAGCCGCAACCTCTCCCTACGCTAATCAGAGCAGAGTGACGGGCGGCGCTATGTGACTCCAGCTTAAATAGAGGCTGGGTCACATGGTGCTCTGGCCAATCACAGCCATGCCAATAGTAGGCATGGCTGTGATGGCCTCTTGGGGCAAGTAGTATGACGCTTGTTGATTGGCTGCTTTGCAGCCTTTCAAAAAGCGCCAAGAAAGCGTCACAAAAGCGCGAAGAAAGCGACGAACACCGAACCCGAACCCGGACTTTTACGAAAATGTCCGGGTTCGGGTCCGTGTCACGGACACCCCAAAATTCGGTACGAACCCGAACTATACAGTTCGAGTTCGCTCATCCCTACTACTGACTAGTGGTTCCCCCTCCAGGAAACCATGGAGCCCACTTCCGCAGGCAGGTGGTCAACGCGGTTTCGCCTCCGAGGAACCTAGGAGCCCCCTCACCGGAGGCACAACACACAGGGAAACGCATTGCATAGATGCTGGATGAACAACACCAAAAGACCAGACATGAAACTACAACAAGACGTACACCACACTCTGAACATAAAACCACACCAAACATCAACACAGGTAAGTTGGGAACATGGAGGATACATAAGGGATGACAATCTATGTCTAACAAGGTGGCCCTCAAACTGGACAGATGGTAAGGTCCAGGATGGCAGCATAACTCTAGCTCGATAAGAAGCTGAAGTCCCACTAACCTCAGGCTCCAAGCCCAAGTATTATGAGAGCCCACACCCATATCCACCTTGCTCACACTTTAACCCCATACCCACCAGAATGGGAAGGGACAAAAACCTTAAAGGAGAAGTGTGTAAACATGCTACAAACTACACGCTGCCACCGGCAATAAGCATTCATGGCTAAAGTGTCATGGTCCACTACCACCAGCCCATGACACAGCCGTGACAGGTAGCAATCTCTGTCACTCTGTCTTAGAAGGCTAGTGCCGCTCCGCTTCTTCTTCTGGTCAGTCTGGCAGAGTCTATTCTACTAAACACTATTTCCAATGTGTAGACACTTAGGGCCTCTGATTGGTCTACTTTATAAATTATAACTGATCCAGAACCTTCTAGTGGTAGAGGTGAAGCTGGAGAAGCAGAGTCTAACAGAAACAATGTTGCAGTTCACAGCTGCCATAGAATTGCTAAAAACTAAGCAGTTCCCAGACATAAGAATCCATCTGAGCTAAGGCTACTTTCACATTAGCGTTTTTCTTTTCCGGCATAGAGTCCTGTCACAGGTGCTCTATACCTGAAAAGAACTGATCAGGTATATCCCCATGCATTCTGAATGGAGAGCAATCCGTTCAGGATGCATCAGGATGTCTTCAGTTCAGTCATTTTGACTGATCAGGCATTTTTCAGACTGATCAGGATCCTGATCAGTCTAAAAAAAATGCCTGATCAGTCAGAAAAAATGACATCCTTTTGCATACAGTTTGCCTGATCAGGCAGTCAGTTCAGGCAATGGAACTGCCTGCCGGAATTAAACAATGCAAGTGTGAAAGTACCCTAAACCAGACAGTCAAAAGTTCACTGTCTGATTTTTCCCCCAAATTAATAGCTTCTCAGTGCAGAGGCTGGAAAGTCCCAAAGTCTTTTAGTATTAGGCTAGTTTCATATCTGCGGCAGAGCTCTACAGCAGGCTGTTCCAGCAGAGAACAGCTTACCGGAGTTCTCTGGTTCTAGCATAACTGGATACTGCCATCTGCCCGCCTGCCCCATTGACTATAATGGGGTACAGCAGAGATCTAGCCGCTACCCGGCACACAAAAGGTTTTTGCCTGGCCGATTCCCGGCATTCTATTTTGGAACAGCCTGCCAGAGAGAACAGCTGCAGATGTGAAAGTAGCCTTCGCTGGCCATGCACTAACTCTTTCTATAGTGCAGTGCAAATACAGTGCATTAACAGTGTAAGTGAACAGGATATATTACAATAAACGTATAAAATGCAGTTCAACTATATAAAATAGCATAAGTGTAAACAATTGCATAAGTCACAGTGCAAGTTACCCCTTTAAAGTGCAATCATATAGGGAAATGACTTTGCATAGCAGAAATAGGGGCAAATGTCCAAACTCTAAAGTACCCTTGCTCCAGGACACTGCAGGTCCCTACAACGTCTTCACTGTGGAGCAGAAGTGGACATCTGCTGGCTGTCCTTCCTGTTGAGGGAAAAGTAAAGCTGGAATTTTTGTGGTTAGAAGGTGGTTATGTCCCTGCATAGGGTTACAAACATATGGGTAGCTCATGTACCAGGACCAGCATGACTGTGCAGATGGATGATACCAAAATAGGTCAGCAGAACCTCCAAATTTCCACCTGACTCAATGAGAGGATATTCTAGCAGCAGATGAGTCCACATTTGTTGATTAAACCAAAGCAATAACAGTTCAGCAAGCAAATCGTCTCCATCTTCTTCAGACTTTAGTTTTCTTGGTTGTGTTCAGATTTCTCTTTCCTGGTTGGTTGTAGTCGTAGTCAGCACTGGTGAAGTTCATACCTGTCAGATGGGGGATGCACTACTATCCAGGAACCATCTGGGTCAGTCTGACCCTGTAATGGGCATCTTATGATGACTTATATATAGACATAATCTAGGATGCAACTATCCAGAGGAAGCTCTGTGCAGACACTGAACAAGCAAGGACATTCTGGAGATTTCAGCTCTGAAGCCTGCAAAATTGTAGCAGTGGCTCTGAAGTGCAACACAAGCTGTAACTTTACTTCTTATATACTGTAGATCAGCTCCATCTGACTATCATGCATCACCTTACTAGTCATGAGACCCCAGTGCTTGGCTCAAGACTTGAGCTGAAACATGATATTGTACCAGTACTTACACCGCTGGCCCTTTAAATGCTAAGAGGCAAGATAGACATAACTGACAGGTGAGCAGAGGATGGATCATTAGCTATGGAGAACTGCGGCTGGGACAGCATGATTCAATATGAAAGAACCTCCAGGGAGCAGCAGCTCCAGAGGTCAATACAGGACGCAGCCGATGGAGGAAACGAGTCACGTCTTCAGTAAAAATCTGTTATCCATTATTTATATAGCCATGTGTATAGAGTGCGCAAAGAGGTCCCAACCTCATGCAGAACTTTGTCTAACGATACCTCACTATCACTTCCATCATCCCTGACCCTGGGAGCCCACTCTCTAATCTTCTTACATCACATTTATGCTATGCATCACGCCCATCATCCCTGTTCCCAGGAGCTTGCAATCTAATCTCTACGTCTCACACACAATATTTTGTCCCTGTTACTTCTGGCTCAAGGAACTCCTAATCTAATCTGCCCAAGTCTCACACAAAGTATTACACCCATCATGCTTGTCCCTAGAGGCTCACAATCAAATCTGTCAGTGTCTCACACAATGCATCATCCCTTTCCTAAGGTTCTAAAAAATCGAACTTTTATGACGTCTATAAGTATCACTCTCATCATCCTTGACCACAGGAGCTCAAAATCCAATCTCTCGTTCATGTGCACTCCATGTATCAATTCAATCATCTCTGTCTCGAGGAGTTCACAACAATCTCACACTCACGCCAGTATCCCTGACCCCAGGAGCTCACAATCTAATCTCTCTATTTTATACACGCACTTAAGGCTGTATTACACCTGCAGATTTTTCGGTAGATGATCGCTAATGAGCGTTCGTATGAACACTTGTTAGCGATCATCTTGCAGTGTAATACTGCCGCCGAGGAATGAGCAAAAGCTTAAAAATCATCGTTTGTCGGCAGTACACAGGAGCAAGTTGGTTAGTTTCCGATTTGCCAAATTTTTTGAATCTATTTGTTATGAACCAAAGTTGCTCAAATTGCCCTGAAAACTGATATATAACCCCCTCTAGTCCTCTAAAAGTCTAAAACACTGAGTGAAAAAATCCTATCTCGTTTGTTTTGTTTAATTTTTTAACAGATGTTTTCATGGTCACTCACCCGTCCGCTTGGTCTGATACAACGTCAGGTGTAACTGTATCTACTTTTATCGTTGCCGCCGCAAACTGCGGTTATAGCTTGGCCGCAACTGACTGCAAGCACCTCCTGCCTGGTGGTGACAGAACCTATTGATTGCTTATGTGCTGGGCGCCGTTTTACAAGATTCAAGTTCGATTCGGTGCCTAGAAAATTGCAGATTCGGAATGGATCTGCGAATAGATTCGGTCATCTCTAGCCGGTGGCAGAACCTGCTTTCTAATTACGATCTGCCACCGGCAAACCACTACACGGCATGGGGACGAGCGATGGCATAATGATCGCTCCTCCCTATACTGCGGAGCAGATCACTGCATGTAATAGCAGCGGGGTCCTCCACTAGCGAACGCTTCCCTCCTGACAATCGCTTGCTCAACTGGCCTGTGTAATACAGGCTTAAGGACGAAACAAACAGCTATCTCAGCTTTTTAGGTCCCTATTACAAGGGCAGATAGAGAAGACGATTGTCGGGAGGGAAGCGCTCTCCCCGGCAGTCTCCTGCTCGCTAGTGGAGTAGACTGCTGCTATTGCATGCAGTGATCTCCTCCTCAGTATAGAGACGAGCGATCGCTAATTCATTTCTCGTCCCTATAGTGTCTCATTGTTTGCTGGCAGCAGAGCGCCTATTACATGTGGTGATCTGCCGCCGGCAAACCGGGATTTTATGAACCCGATTACCCAATTTCTCGTTCATTGGCAATCATCAGCTGTATTACACATCCCAAAGAATGTTAGCGATCATCTTAACAATAATCTGCCCACGTAATAGGACCTCTAGACCCTTGTGATTGTGAGCTAACCTCATTGTGTATAAGCCTTGATCCTTCATACCCAACGTGATGATGGATGTTATCATGGCTCCTAATCAGATGTTCCTCAAAATTTGCAGCCGCTCGATGTAGAAGCTCATGGAGAACATTATTTACACCATAAGGTGACATTGGGATCATCCCTTCAGTGACCCGCAACAAAATGAGGATGATCCAGCACTGTACGCCAAAGAATAAGAAGCGTGACTCTGTTGAAGAAGTGCATCATGGGAGGTGACAATTCACACTCCGCTTCTGGGCCCCAATGCAAAATCTGCAACAAGGCCCCCGCCTACCATGTGCCATGTAAGTCTTTGTAGCAGATGGGTTTTTGGGCTCCACGGTACAGGCGCGACTGCTACCTCTTCCCCTGAATACATTCCCTCACAGAATGGCTCCTCTATTTATGAAATCTGCCCGTTTAAGGTCTCAGCGTCTGGTCTGATCTGCCATTGCCCCAAGCTGTAAACTTTGTCCCACTCATGTACAATTTTACGCCATATTAAAAACACCTTGACCATAAACATACAAAAATTGGCAGCCGGGCACTAAGTGAATTTGGGGCTTGTGTAAGAGCCATTATCTCTAAATTTGTCTGGATTTTGCTTTAGTTAAGAGCTTTCTTGGCAAGACATAGACCTTCGGGTCTAGAAGTTCAGTTCATGCTGTCTGTAGTTTATATTTGGGTCATGGGATCACGCTGTGATGGGGATCTTGGGAAATGTCCACTGGATGCACAGAAATATTTGTCTGACTTAAAGGGGAATTCTATCTAATTGCTTCATCATGTGCTGTACACATGCCCCAAAATATGTCTCTCAGTCTTTGACCATCTACTGATTCATAAAATGTGCTTAAAGTATTCTGGAGAACTCTGGAGTCCTTGAGAACTTTTTGGAAATATCTGTGTTTCACAATTTTAGACACTGGACTCCATGAGAAGAATGTAGCTCTTGCCCAGCCCCTACCGAAAGCCAAAAATAATAATACCCATCAACCTACAGCCCTACAGGTTGGGTCCTGGCTGCTATTGTTCTTATCTAGCTCAATGTGATAAAGCTGGAGGAGTCCAAAAATTGCAATGGGAACCATTATTATTTCAGAGCTTCCTCTTAATATAACAACTGATCATTCTACACTTCCTGTCAATTGCAACTTTAGGTGTTACAGCTTAAAAATATACAAATAAATCATCTCAGGAGGTCATCCATGTCTCCCTCCTCCTCCTCACTGTCCTGTGACACGTGGCTGCAGCAGGAGCCTCCACCCTCCTGTCCTGCCTGCAGTAGGTCAAAAAGAACAGCCCCCTTGACAAAGCCCAACCTTTTGCTGGTTTCCAGTTGAAGATGGAGGTGATTAGCAAGAGATTAAGCCTTTGTTCCAGGAGGTTTTATGTAAGACTGTTTGTGTCAAGATCATGCAGAAAGGTCCGCAGACTGACAAATAGTTTGGTCAACTAAATTTCTTTTTCACTTTTTGCATCCATGTTTAGTGCTCCTTTAACCTCTATTTTTGACTCTGTGACATTGGAAGAGCTGCTATTCTATTAGTTAGTGAAGGTAATTAGTCAGTGACTACCTTACATCCTCCAAGTTGCATGCAAACCCCCAACAAACAGGTCCTCATATCTCTGCTTCATGGAAAACTGGCTTCGGGCAGCATTATCCTATTGTCTAGCTTCCTGTATACTCCGGTAAGCATGGTCGCAGTATGTTCTAACCCTATGTAAATGTTCTGAACTTCCTTGCCATGTCCGAGCTGGTCACACAATGGTCGGTGCCCTCTTCAGCTGCTTGAGGTCGTCCACTTGGCAAAACTCCCTCTGCTTCCTTTGAAGAAGGATCAGCTCCAGGATTTATATTTATCTTTGGAAAAATCTGAAAATCAAACGTGATAAAAACAGAATATGGAGTCTTCCAGGCAGAGCTTAGCTCTGGATTTGCTGGGTAGGGGGTCATAATTCATGTGTGAGTAGAGCAGATAGACGTGACTTTTACAGTATCCCATTTTCACACTCACTTTGTGTCATGGTCTGGAATGTAGGAGACTTGTTAAATCTTTTTAACTTTTTGCAGAACAGATATTTATAGTGCCACTCTGGTTTTGCCCTAAGTTGGTCAAGTCAACATAGGACATAATAGGAACCCGATTACCCGAATGATAGGTCATCGGAAGCAATTCTGATGTTCAGGTTCCAGTGTGGGTATGTGAAGCTTTGGCAATGTGTCAATGGCCAAGATGATTTTTCTATTCACCCCCCCCTAGAAATAAAGAAATGGACACAATTGCACCCACTAAGGACTCAGTTCCGATTGGGGTCAGTTTTGTTATTTTATTTTACTGGTTGGGCCCTTAGTGGGTGCATTGACGTCCTTCCTCGGCTTTGATGGCATGCTCTATTTTGCTATCCATCTATGGATTCTGGTCAGATGCGCAAGAATTACAACCTTAATATACTTTGTGTCCTGCCCAGCTCAGGCGAAAAAAGTCCTGGCTAGAAACAAACTCAAGAACCTGGTATGATTGCACCCATTGAGGGATTTGATCTACTAACTGGACCGTTAAGTGGGACTGTGCTCACCTCTTTAGCTATTGTGGCCATGCTTCTCTGTCTATGGACCATGGATAAGTGCACAATCAACTTAACTTTGCACCCATATTTTTCAGGCAAACAGACTTGTCCAGATACCAATTATATATGTGAAGACCCCTGTAATGTCCACCTGAGGTGCCAATCTGGAGTCAACCTTCACCCAACCAACTCTTGTGACCTCCTTGTAAGGGTCTAGGGAGGTAAGTCATCCACACATCAGCTGGGAACTTTTGCACCCATTAAGGGTCTATTCTTATATGTCCAATCTCCATAGTTTGGCCTCCACCTTAGTTTCCAGCTTTGACTTGGAAACACTGAAGTGACGGAGCACAAAACTGAAGCCCTAGACAACTATGGTGAAAGTCAAGGTAGAGGTGCACATGTGTGAATAGTCCCTTCATGGATGCAGTTGTGTCTCCTTCCTTAGCTTTCATTGTCAACTCCACAAGGTTTGTCTAGGATTGGAAAAACATAGTTATTTGTCTCCAAAAAGTTCCACAACCTGTCCACCGGTTGTGTGCGCTATGGTAGCTCAGCCCCATATATTTCAATTAGCTGCAACCCATAGACACACGTGGCGCTGTTTTTGGAAGCAGATATGGTTTTATAATCCTATACAACCAATTTAAGGCAGCTTGACCCAGTGACAGGTTCCCATTAAGACATGTCTTACACTCTGCCAACGATCTGCCAATACAATCGATGTCTTTCAGGATGTTGGGGCAGTGAATGCCTTCTCAGATTCCTCCATTTCCGATCCTGTTGAAGTCTTTATTGTAAATTGTCATTCTCTTGCAGAAAAATCTACTCTCGAGCTCAGCATCTTGGTTCTAGTTAATGCTGATGAGTGTGCTGATGAGCGCTGCGCAATTTACGCTGGGCGATCAATAACGGCGATCATTCAATCTTGATTTCTGATGCTCCCAGGAATCTGTCAGTGTCAAGGTCACTTCTTGGAGCCCTGTAGTCATTTCTTATGATGCTTAATTCATTTTTCATTAATCGTTGAGAAGTTATGCTGGTGCGGAGCCTTGACGTGCCCCACGCGATCAGGTGACGGTTCTACGCGATGCCTCGTTATTTTCGTAGCAATGGCTTTCCATCTTCTTTATAGCAAGTGACATAATATTGACAGATCCTCTTTAATGGAGTCAAGATGGGGGCTACTTATGAAATGATGGGGGTTACCATAGAAACTGGTCAGACTCTAAATGTCAATTGTCTATTGCAATTTAGGAAAGTGAATGTTACATTCCAAAGGCTGTTCTCAGTAATAGTAGGTTTTTATCCCAATTCCCCTCACAGCTCCTGAGGGTCAGATCCTGATCTTGGCCATGAATGGTTAGATTTGTCGTATTCCCGCCCCTGTTCTGATAGTTGTTAACATGAATGTATCAACTGGATTTAATAAGTTAATTCAATCCAGATACTAATACATGTATTTTTCCTATTCTGTTTTCATTTTTCTGCTGTAGATTATTTTTTTATAATTCTGTTTTTGTGACGGGCCCTTGGGTGAGATGCTCTTCTAAAAGCAGTTTAGAGGTTTTCTTCATAGAAGTCATGTGAACTGTGGGAACCTGCGGCTGGAGATGACTGTCTGTGTCGGGAGAATGAGGAAGCAACTTGTGACCAACACCTATTGTCTTCTATAGGAGAGTGTTGTATGCATGGTCTGTGACCTGAGCAGAGGATATGGTACGGGTAGGGGAGCTGTTACCATAACCTAATCTAATTACTTCTATGGGAAAGTCTTGTGGATATACTTTGTAATCTGTGCAGAGATTATTATGCAGGGAGGGGAGGAGGTGGGTTGTGACTAATGATTATTGAACCAGTTCAGTCCGAATCTTTCCGGGTCGTTTCAGACAAATTCAGAAAAATGCCATTTTAGTGCACGTGTCGGTGGGAAAAAGGGCTCTCACATAACCATGAGAGGAAACGGGAGATGGGTTTGCCCTGATTGGCTCCCAAGGTGACAAACAGCCTGAATGAGCCAATCAGTGCTGCAGCAGGGAGGTGCCCGAGCGGAACGAACAGAACACCATTTTGTGGTTGGCACTTACAGTGTCTGCCAGGAAAATGATCTTAGGGAGTCAGGGAGAGTGAAACATCAATCAGGGACAGTCAGAAATTAATCAGGCTTATTGCCAGGGAGAGTGAAGGGAAAGGCTAGGACTGCAAAGAAGAATTGTGTGTGCTGTGTACAACAGAGAGAAGCAGGGCAGCTGACAGGGAGAGAGGAGACAGGACTCGTGGCTGACTGTGCCTGCTATTAGATGTGCAGGTGCACCTCAAAAGCAGCTACCTGTAAGCAAATATTTTCATTTTTGTGGGGTTCAAAATATAACTAAGTAGCATATATACCATGGTGTGGCAGCAATCTACCTGTGTGTGTTAAGTTGAAATTAAGCGTCATACCTCAATCGTCCATTTACGTATTTTCAGTTTCCGCACAGCTGCAATTTCATTTTTTTTTTTGGTTGGGGGGGGGCTGCTTTCAATTTAATTAAGCAGCATATATACGTGATTACTGCAGCAATACCCAATGTGTGGCAGCAATCTTTTATTTATTTATTTGGGGGGGGGGGGTTGTTGATTATATTCAAACTAGCAGTATATATACGCGTTGAACGTCAAGCCTCAATAGTCCCTTTACATATTTTCAGTTTCATCATGGTTGCAATTAAATTTTTGGGGAGATTGTGAAATATAAATAAACCAGCATATATTTGTGACTACTACAAGACATAAGGTAGAGCAACAAACTACCCGTGTGTATTTATGAGAAATTAAGTGTCAAGCCTCAATAGTCTGTTTCCGTAAATTCTGTTTCCACACGCTTGGAATTTTAATGTTTTTGTGACTTTAATTAAACCAGCATATAGGTGATCAACACCAGTACACAGGCCAGCACACAAAACTATCTGTGAGGGATAACGCATTTAGGCCTAAATCAGTTTCCCTTTATTTCTGTTTTCACAAACAAGTTTCAAATCCAATATTTTTTTTTTATTAAGGGCTGATTATATTCAAACTAGCAGCAACTATATATGTGATCACTACACCAACACACAGGGTAGTACGCAACATTATCTGAGAGGCCCAAAAATGTCCGGGCTACGGAAGAGTTCGAAATAAAAGACCCAGAGCCAGAATGTGGGTAGCAGCAGAACCAACTATCCGGCCAGAAGTAGTGATAGTAGTAGTTGGCTGCAGTTGTCCCTGCTGGCTTCGGTAAAGGAAGGAGGGTGAGATTGTGGACTGGATGGCTCACTCCTCTCAATTGCAGCAGGATGACATAGAGGAGACTTCAGAATCCGACACGCAATGGTGGATTATAATAGGGGCCTTTGGGTTGGCAGCCCTGGGCCCTGCATTGCTGGGGGGGCCCAACACTGCCCCAAATGCCCACAAACTGCGGCTGCGCATGGGAACACATTGTTCCCTGCCCAGTCGCTGATAACTGTCACAGGATTAAGGCCTAGTAGGCCTGAGGCCTATGCGGTAGTGAAATCCTGGCGCAGGCGTGCATGATGATGTCATCGCGTGTCTGTGTCGGGACGAAAGGCAGTGATGTATGCGCGCCTGCCTCACCATCCCGGTGATTAGCTTTTAGTTGTGTTTTCTTTGTGTGTGTGTGCCAACTTTGGGGGAAATTACTAGGGGGCACAGGAGGACATATAACTACAGGGACAGTGGGGGCAAATTACTACATGGGGCAGGGGGCAAACTACTTCATGGTGGCAGTGTGTGGGTAACTTTCATCATGGGGGCAGTGCAGGGGCAAATTACCTAATGGGGGCAGTGTGAATGGGGGCAGTGTGGGGGCAAACTACTACATGGGGGCAAATTACTTTGGGGGAAATTACTATATAGGGGCATTGAGGGGGACGTTGCTATTGGGGAGGCACCGCAAGGGCTTTTCTATGACAAGGACATATTAGGCGACATCATTTTTGGGAACACTGTACAGGCAATATTACCTGGATTACAATATAGGGTATTATTATTATTACTGGGGACACTCTAGGGGACAATATAATTGCTGTGGACACTATAGGGTCATTAATCAAATTGGTATAAAGTAGAACTGGCTTAGTTGCCCATAGCAACCAATCAGATTCCACCTTACATTTTTGACAGCTCCTTTGGAAAATGAAAGTTAGAATCTGATTGGCTGCTATGGGTAACTAAGCCAGCTCTACTTTACACCAGTTTGATTAATGACCCCAAATTATTTCAGCAGTATAGTACCTGGGGTATTGGGGAGCAAAACGGGCACAGTATTGGGGGTGACAGCAGGATGACACTGTGGGGACACCAGGATGGGGAGGTTGATGGAAAAATTTAGAAATCTAACGTGTCTGTGTAACAAACAGATGTGGCTGAAAGAATTAGTTATGGCGGTCTGGGTGACCTGCATCTCATTTTCTCCTCCAAGTCTTTTTTATTATAATATGTGTATATACACTCACCTAAAGAATTATTAGGAACACCTGTTCTATTTCTCATTAATGCGATTATCTAGTCAACCAATCACATGGCAGTTGCTGCAATGCATGTAGGGTTGTGGTCCTGGTCAAGACAATCTCCTGAACTCCAAACTGAATGTCAGAATGGGAAAGAAAGGTGGTTTAAGCAATTTTGAGCGTGGCATGGTTGTTGGTGCCAGACGGGCCGGTCTGAGTATTTCACAATCTGCTCAGTTACTGGGATTTTCACGCACAACCATTTCTAGGGTTTACAAAGAATGGTGTGAAAAGGGAAAAACCTCCAGTATGCGGCCGTCCTGTGGGCGAAAATGCCTTGTTGATGCTAGAGGTCAGAGGAGAATGGCCGACTGATTCAAGCTGATAGAAGAGCAACGTTGACTGAAATAACCACTCGTTACAACCGAGGTCTGCAGCAAAGCATTTGTGAGGCCACAACACGCACAACCTTGAGGCGGATGGGCTACAACAGCAGAAGACCCCACCGGGTACCACTCATCTCCACTACAAATAGGAGAAAGAGGCTACAATTTGCACGAGCTCACCAAAATTGGAATTTTGAAGACTGGAAAAATGTTGCCTGGTCTGATGAGTCTCGATTTCTGTTGAGACATTCAAATGGTAGAGTCCGAATTTGGCGTAGACAGAATGAGAACATGTATCCATCATGCCTTGTTACCACTGTGCAGGCTGGTGGTGGTGGTGTAATGGTGTGGGGGATGTTTTCTGGGCACACTTTAGGCCCCTTAGTGCCAATAGACCATCGTTTAAATGCCACGGGCTACCTGAGCATTGTTTCTGACCATGTCCATCCCTTCATGACCACCATGCACCCATCCTCTGATGGCTACTTCCAGCAGGATAATACACCATGTCACAAAGCTCGAATCATTTCAGATTGGTTTCTTGAACATGAAAATGAGTTCACTGTACTAAAATGGCCCCACAGTCACCAGATCTCAACCCAATAGAGCATCTTTGGGATGTGGTGGAACGGGAGCTTCGTGCCCTGGATGTGCATCCCTCAAATCTCCATCAACTGCAAGATGCTATCCTATCAATATGGGCCAACATTTCTAAAGAATGCTATCAGCACCTTGTGGAATCAATGCCACATAGAATTAAGGCAGTTCTGAAGGCAAAAGGGGGCCCAACACCGTAATAGTATAGTGTTCCTAATAATTCTTTAGGTGAGTGTATATATATGTATTTTAAATTTGGCAACTAAAAATTTAATTTGTAGACGTCACCTGCAGTCCTATGTAACAGCCCAGATAACAGTGATAACTTTCTGTGTGCAGATAATGTAGTAGATGTTCCCTGCAGTCCTATGTAACACCCCACATAACACAATAGTTCACTGTGTTATGTGGGGTGTTACATAGGACTGCAGGTAATATCTATGACATCTGTACCCAGAGAGTTATGAGATGGTGGGGGTCTGACTCCTGGCACCCCGGCCAATCCCCTGTTTGAGGAGACCGCGATGTCCCAGTGAGCGCCACAGCCTTTTTTGCTCCTTACCGAGCACAGCGCTGTCCATTTGATAGCACTGCGCTCGGTATTGCAGCTCAGACCCAATCATTTAGATGGGACAGAGCTGCACCGAGACCACATGAACGATGAATGTGATATCATATGGCCGAGGAAGAGACTGTTCATACAGCCTCTTCATACAGAATTTTTTTTTAAACTAAAATGGATGGAGGGACCCAAGTTAGACAGCCCCGGGCCTACCATGCACTTAATCTGCCCCTGCCGACACGTGCCAAGGAGCCATAGGTCACAGCATTCCTCCTGCTCCTCCTCCTTGCAGCCCCAAAGAAGGCTTTCGATGGAGTCCTCTCAGTCTTCACTGGCCATATCTAGAGGGCACCTTCCTTTTTCCTAAAAAGTGGAAAGTCTCCCTGTTCATGACTTGTGTGAGAGCCCTCACCATTTAGGCCGCCATGAGGCGGAGGTTGCTGAGGAGGCTGATGACCCCATGCATATCTGTGTTGATGGTGGTGGTAATAGTGGCACCTGTAGCGGTGGTGGCAGCGATAGTGGCAATTAGTGAAAATGCAGAGCAGGGGAGGGGGGTCCAGGAGTCCATCATGATATCTCACAGTCTAATAAAATCAGCAGGGAGGGTGAGGACTCTGAGAACAATTGGGTGCCGGACAGGACCAGGGAGATATATCGGGGTGCTAAGGAGGAGGCAACATCAGTGGAGAAGGGCGGTGGTGGCAGCAATAACGAGCACAGGCCATGTCTCTCCCAAAGAACAGCCAGGGCAATGTCTGTTTTGGGATATGGTGATGCCACTGACGTTGTGGGTGGGTTAGGCCCAAAAGGTGCCAGAGCTAAGCCCAGCTTGGCTGCTTGTAGCTCTGTGTGAGCAACTCCCATATGGTGCTTTTTCTCCACAAGGCGGGCACATAAAAACCACAGCCGTGTGCAAGATCTGCAGGATTCAAATAAGCTGTGGCCATTCAAACACTATTATAGGTACCAGAGGTCTATTGCAGCACATGAGATGGCATCACTGGATCCTTTGTGCAAATACAACTGGCCAGCATTCCCAATCAGAACAAGTCTGTCCTTCTTCTCTTGGTCTTCTTTGTGGCAGCCAACCTGCATCCCCCAAGCAATACAGAATCTTTGTCATCATCACCTTCTTCTTCTCCTGCTAAAACACCTCTTTTTCCTCGGCTCCATCGTGAGACATCTGTAACAGAATATTTGGCCATGAAAATTTTTTCTCCTCCAGCAATCAGCTTTTCTACAAGCTGAACCCCCACCTGGCCACGTTGCTCGTGGTGCAGTCGCTGAAGTACCATTGTAGTAGAGCCTTGTATTCTCACATAGCAGATAATGTAGGCCACTTCTTGCAATTCTCACTGTGCATCAAGCTGCACTTCATGGTGGACACCTGGAGCAGCTGTGACCGGCATGGACAGTACATGTCTTTCACAGCCCACTGGGTCAATATATTTAGCGGCAGTGAAGAGGCAGCACCCCAGCACCATGGCCAGGTCCTTTTGACCCTTTCCCACCATATTATGGTGCTGGCTCCCAATGCAGGCACTTACCTGCCTCCTCCACCTCCCCCTCCATGAATATGTCCCCATCCACAACAGCAGCAAGGCACAGCGTCACTCACACTTATCTTTCTATCACATATGTCAAGTCAAGCATTGCCACGCCGTGTTGGAGCTGATTGGCCTGGGAGAATATAGCCACACCGGCGAGCGGTGGCCCAAGTACATCAAGCAGCAAACATGCCTATGGCTGTCACCATGCCCACTTCAACGGGGCAAGGTGGTCAGCAACAATGGGCACAACATCCTGGCCGCCCTGAACCTGGAGGAAATAACATATGTACTATGCATGGCCTTTTAAAAAAAATGCACTGGTTTGCGCAAGGTGTTGGCAATGTCCAGGAAACTGTCCTTCTTTTCAGCCATACTCACGTGGTGAGGAATGTTCTCCTGGACTTGCAGCGTCAGAATGGTCTGCAGCTACACCGCTTAATCCTCGATGTTCCAACTCACTGAAACTCAATATTGCACATGCTCGAGTGTCTGTATGAGCAGCAGAAAACCCTGAACAATTAGTCATGCACCAGACATCCTCAGCAGGGAGCATTTGTTGTTTCCAGGTCGGGCAGTGGCAGCTCATGCCGTTCATCCTGCAGTTGTCCCTCATCCCCATCATATGTATTTTTGAAGAGATGCTGAAGCTTATGCAACATGTGGCCCTGTAGCTGTTGGGGACCGACAATGAGAAACTTCCATGGGTGAGGAGTAGGAGTTGATGCCACTTGAGGTGGAGGAAGAGGAGGAGTTGGAGGAGAAAAAAGATGATGATGAGGATGGCACCGGCCAACACACCCAATCGTCTCAATGGGGGGCAGAGCTGGAAAGAACTGGCTCCTGGGAGATGCTGGCCAGAATGGCGACCTCTACGCTCGCTTGCTTACGCAGTGACAGGCGTATCGGTGACATCAAGCAGTCTGATAATACTGCATAGCCATGCTTTTAGACCCTCGCTACCAGGGCAAAATGGGGGAATGTTTTCCACTGGCAGAAAGGGAGGCCAAATTACGTTATTACCAGGAAACACTGTGTACGCAGCTTGTCACAGCTTATGGCGAGCAGATGCCTGACTCCAGCGTGTCTGAAATAAAGGTCCCTGGCCCAGTTGCTCCTGGGGGGCCAAAGGCAGCTGCCTCTTGAGCCCCACTGGCCAGTGATGTAGCGTGGGGGGGCCGTAGCCCCGGGTGTAAAATTCTAGGGGGCGCTAGCAGGGCCGCACCGCCAATTAGGCAAAATGAGGCGATGGCCCCAGGTGACAAGTGGGGGGCGGCGGCAGGGCACAGGGAGATGAGCGCTTCCATTGTGGAAGCGCTCAACTCCATAGTCATCTGCATTGCTGTCCTCAGGACAGCGATACAGATAGATGTACTGCGGTGGGGCAGGGGAGGGAGAAGCTCATTTATGGGGGACACTAAAAAGGGGTATTTTATACTTGCAAATTATGGGGCACACTGAGGGCATCTACTGGGGCACTATATATGGGGCATTTTATACTGGTACATTATGGGGGGCACTAGGAAGAAGGGGGAGAGGAGCACTATGGGGACATTAGCTCAACTGGGGGCATTAAAAGGGGGTATTTTTTGCACTGGCATATTATAAGGAGAAGTATTACTACTGGGGGCATTATGATGGGCTTTGTTACTACTTGTGGTCTATGGGGAATATGATTACTAGTATGGGCACTATGGGAGCATTATTACTTCTGGGGCACAGTGGGGACATGTTGCAGGCACTGTAGGAGCACTATTACTACCATGTGTGCTCTAGCAGAGAATTATTTCTATTGGTGGGACTTTTGGGAGCACTATTACTGTGGGGGCACCTTGGCACAGTATCAGCTTACCACAATAATTTTTGGGGGACATTATGTGTACACTATTAGTGTCAGGGGCACAATTTGCTGGGCGCAGTTATTTTAGGGCACTGTGTGCTGATAATTATTGAAGGGCACTATCTGCATAGTACTAGTATTATCAAGGGGTTTATCTGTTTCTGGAGTATAGTATTGGGGAGCACAGCGGCACAGTATTGGGGGTGGTAGGATGATTTATCCAGAAGATGGGAGGATGATGGAAAAGTAGTAAACTAAGATTTTTTTGTCAAACTGCAGAGACGAGAAATGGCTGAAAAATGGTGTCTGGTCTGAAGATCTGAAAGGAGAAGATGAGGAAAGAGAACATTGTGGGGATTTGCTCTGGCAGTTAGGACTAGCGGATGCAGTATAGAGGCAGAGTACAAACAGCGGTGTTTATTCACACATTGGTGTATAACAAAATGCAGATAAGGTGTATCACAAAACGCAGGTGGCTTGGTGTTTCTTCACACACAAGAAAAGTCCATAAACAATAAAAGTCACCCCTTTCTCCTGGGTGTTAACTTCACACCCTGTTAGCAGTTCAGCCTCATCAAGTCCATAGGCGGCCTGTTTGCCTTTAGAGGGGCATGAGTCCTTCAGTCCCGGCTCAAACCCCAAATCCCAGCACAGCCCTCAGTTCACAGCACATAGACTCCTGAGCTCCACTGTCAGAGGGAGGTAAATCCACACATCTGGCAGTGCTGGCTGGTTTTTATGCCTGGCAAAACCCGGCCTGGAACATGGGGAGTAGTCACCCACCCAGCACTTTGACTACTCCCAAGAAGAGCCATCCCGGATCAGCTATGACAGCCATGCTAAATCTCAAGGTGTCAATTAGCAATAGCTGCTGCTGACACATAAAATACCTAGCTCTTACTCCACCGAGGCCAGGAACCTTGGTGACACATACCTTCCATCCACGATGATTCCAGGTACCTTCCTACAACATCTACATCAAAGAGACGTCACTGGATGTAAGAGTTATGTGGCGCTGTATTACCCTGTATGTAGGGGGGGATGGAGGGGTAAGTAGTACAGTTCTATCTGCACATTGTAAAAAAAAAGTAATCTGCAAAATACTATATATTTGTGTCAGAAGTTGTGTTTTTTTAACTTTTAGAACAATGATACAGACATTTTATTTGATACTTTTGTGCTGATTCTTTCTTTCTCTACATTGAGGGACACTACAGGGAGTGCAGAATTATTAGGCAAATGAGTATTTTGACCACATCATCCTCTTTATGCATGTTGTCTTACTCCAAGCTGTATAGGCTCGAAAGCCTACTACCAATTAAGCATATTAGGTGATGTGCATCTCTGTAATGAGAAGGGGTGTGGTCTAATGACATCAACACCCTATATCAGGTGTGCATAATTATTAGGCAACTTCCTTTCCTTTGGCAAAATGGGTCAAAAGAAGGACTTGACAGGCTCAGAAAAGTCAAAAATAGTGAGATATCTTGCAGAGGGATGCAGCACTCTTAAAATTGCAAAGCTTCTGAAGCGTGATCATCGAAACAATCAAGCGTTTCATTCAAAATAGTCAACAGGGTCGCAAGAAGCGTGTGGAAAAACCAAGGCGCAAAATAACTGCCCATGAACTGAGAAAAGTCAAGCGTGCAGCTGCCAAGATGCCACTTGCCACCAGTTTGGCCATATTTCAGAGCTGCAACATCACTGGAGTGCCCAAAAGCACAAGGTGTGCAATACTCAGAGACATGGCCAAGGTAAGAAAGGCTGAAAGACGACCACCACTGAACAAGACACACAAGCTGAAACGTCAAGACTGGGCCAAGAAATATCTCAAGACTGATTTTTCTAAGGTTTTATGGACTGATGAAATGAGAGTGAGTCTTGATGGGCCAGATGGATGGGCCCGTGGCTGGATTGGTAAAGGGCAGAGAGCTCCAGTCCGACTCAGACGCCAGCAAGGTGGAGGTGGAGTACTGGTTTGGGCTGGTATCATCAAAGATGAGCTTGTGGGGCCTTTTCGGGTTGAGGATGGAGTCAAGCTCAACTCCCAGTCCTACTGCCAGTTTCTGGAAGACACCTTCTTCAAGCAGTGGTACAGGAAGAAGTCTGCATCCTTAAGAAAAACATGATTTTCATGCAGGACAATGCTCCATCACACGCGTCCAAGTACTCCACAGCGTGGCTGGCAAGAAAGGGTATAAAAGAAGAAAATCTAATGACATGGCCTCCTTGTTCACCTGATCTGAACCCCATTGAGAACCTGTGGTCCATCATCAAATGTGAGATTTACAAGGAGGGAAAACAGTCCACCTCTCTGAACAGTGTCTGGGAGGCTGTGGTTGCTGCTGCACGCAATGTTGATGGTGAACAGATCAAAACACTGACAGAATCCATGGATGGCAGGCTTTTGAGTGTCCTTGCAAAGAAAGGTGGCTATATTGGTCACTGATTTGTTTTTGTTTTGTTTTTGAATGTCAGAAATGTATATTTGTGAATGTTGAGATGTTATATTGGTTTCACTGGTAAAAATAAATAATTGAAATGGGTATATATTTGTTTTTTGTTAAGTTGCCTAATAATTATGCACAGTAATAGTCACCTGCACACACAGATATCCCCCTAAAATAGCTAAAACTAAAAACAAACTAAAAACTACTTCCAAAAATATTCAGCTTTGATATTAATGAGTTTTTTGGGTTCATTGAGAACATGGTTGTTGTTCAATAATAAAATTAATCCTCAAAAATACAACTTGCCTAATAATTTTGCACTCCCTGTATAGTCACCAGAACCACAACAGCTAAACGTCGTAGTTCCGGTGTCTATAGCATGTCTCTGCAAGCTTTGTAATGTAAACGCTGCCTTTTCAGAAAAACAGTCAGTATTTACATTACAGCCGAGGAACACCTCTAGTGACCGCTCATCATTATTAAAGTCTACTACTCTACCAGGTGTGTGGATTTTTTTTCTTTTTGCGTGTGTTGTGGTGGAGGGCATGATTGCATGCTAGGGTGTGGAAAGACGGGATCCAGAGGGCCCAAGTAAATTCTTGCCCAGGGTCAAATCAATATTAAAGACGGCGACCAAGTTGTCCTCCGCCAGTGTCCAAAATATCAGTTTAGTCTAAATGAACCAAGTCTGGATTCAGGAGGCTACATTTCCCTAAGGCGCAGCATACTGTAAATGTACGTGATCACCGTATCAACAGCTAAATTTTCTCATAGTCCAGGCAAAGCTGGAGCCTGCAATGCATCATGCCGCTGCCTATGATGCCTGAGGGTCACTTTTGCGCACAGTTGAAATTTTTTATTTTCTTCGGGAAGGGGGTGAATTTAATTAGTTTAAGGTGTAGCCTAAATGTACATGATTACTGCATCAATATAGACATTTTCTCCCAGTCCAGGCAGGCTGAATGCGACCAATAGTCCTCTTCTTGCTGCCGGTGCCCCATCTTGCCACTCTTGCTGTCTGTCTGTCCGTCTACCATCATGTTCTATGCGGCTGCTGCTCGGGCCTGCATCATGCCACTTGCCAACCATGTGTGTGTTTAAACATCAACTGCCCCGATAAGGGCCAATTTTAGGAAGCTTTGGAATGTGAAAAAGCAGAACACATGTGCCGGCGCAGTGTCCTTTTAAACACGCTGCATGTTAACACTGTCAAATATGCGTTTACCCAAAGCTGTGTACGTCAGTGTCATTTACTACTGCTCTCATTGCCTTCCAGAGCTTAGGAAAAAAAAAAAAAAAAAAAAAAGTTGGATATACCAACTTTTAGGGCAATTGGAGCTACTTTTGTTTGGCCAGAACCGATTCGGTTTCGAACTGAACTTTTTCAAAAATTCTGCGAACCAGACCCAAAAAGAATCTCGATTGGTTCGCTCATCTCTAGTTGTGAACAGCACCTATAGACTTTTACGGCACAGTGTTGTGGGCATTTTCTTTGACCTGTGCAGAGGTTATTGCGCAGGGAGACGGAGTAGGCGAGCTGTGACCATCCCATAATTACGTCTGTGATAGGGTGTTGAGGGCATGCTCTGGGACCTGTTCAAAGGTTATTGTCCAAGAAGAGGGAGGAAGCCAGCTGTGGCCATCACCTATTGTCTTCTGTGGGAGAGTGTTGTGGGCGTGCTTCGTGACCTGTGCATAGGTTATAATGCAGAGAGGAAAGGAGGTGAGCTGTGACCATCACCTGTTTATTCTATGGGAGAGTGCTGTAGGTATACTCTGTAAACTGTGCAGAGATTATAATGCAAGGATAAGAGGAAGTGACTTGTGACCATTACCTATTGACTTCAACGGAAAGTATTGTGGGCATGCTCTGTGACCTGTGCATAGGTTATTGTGCAGGGATGGAAGGAGGTAAGTTTTGACCATTACCTATTGACTTTTACAGGAGAGATTATCATTTGGCTTCTGGAAGGTCTAGTGGTCAGCTGCTATTAGCATGGTCGGCTGCAGGAGGGTTCATAGCAGGAGAAACAAAATATTAGACCCTGTCCATATCATGTTTCTACCCAATGTCCACGGTATGCTCTCATCTGTCAGGTCAATGTATACACAGAGCCCCATACAGTAGATGGATCCCACAAAAGTGACCCTTTGGCCTCCGTCGGGGTGATTTTTGTTGGTATGTATATTTTTTGACTGTGTACAAAAGTGTATTTTTCTGGACTATGTGGAATGCACAGGTTTACTGCAAAAAAAAAAACTTATCCTGGGCTCTTCTGACCCAGGATATTATGGGCAATGGGTGCCACTGGATGTACCGTAAGTACACAGTTGTATGTACTAGACATAAAGGTTAATGGAAGCCTTTCTAGGGATATACATGGACTGAACACCATGGACAATGTTGTCTTTAAAGTGAGTGACATCACTGTGTGTATTATCCCTGTACTGTGACATCACTGTGTTTATTATCCCTGTACTGTGACATCACTGTGTTTATTATCCCTGTACTGTGACATCACTGTGTTTATTATCCCTGTACTGTGACATCACTGTGTGTATTATCTCTGTACTGTGACATCACTGTGTTTATTATCTCTGTACTGTGACATCACTGTGTGTATTATCTCTGTACTGTGACATCACTGTGTGTATTATCCCTGTACTGTGACATCACTGTGCTTATTATCCCTGTACTGTGACATCACTGTGTGTATTATCTCTGTACTGTGACATCACTGTGTTTATTATCTCCTGTACTGTGACATCACTGTGTTTATTATCTCTGTACTGTGACATCACTGTGTGTATTATCCCTGTACTGTGACATCACTGTGTTTATTATCTCTGTACTGTGACATCACTGTGTGTATTATCCCTGTACTGTGACATCACTGTCTTTATTATCTCTGTACTGTGACATCACTGTGTGTATTATCCCTGTATTGTGACATCACTGTGTTTATTATCCCTGTACTGTGACATCACTGTGTGTATTATCTCTGTACTGTGACATCACTGTGTTTATTATCTCTGTACTGTGACATCGCTGTGTTTATTATCCCTGTACTGTGACATCACTGTGTTTATTATCTCTGTACTGTGACATTCACTGTGTTTATTATCTCTGTACTGTGACATCACTGTGTTATTATCCTGTACTGTGACATCACTGTGTTTATTATCCCTGTAGTGTGACATCACTGTGTTATTATCCTGTACTGTGACATCACTGTGTTTATATCCTGTACTGACATCACTGTTTTATCTCTGTACTGTGACATCACTGTGTGTATTATCTCTGTACTGTGACATCACTGTGGTTATTATCTCTGTACTGTGTCATCACTGTGTTTAATATCCCTGTACTGTGACATCACTGTGTTTATTATCTCTGTACTGTGACATCACTGTGTTATTATCCCTGTAATGTGACATCACTGTGTTTATTATCTCTGTACTGTGACATCACTGTGTTTATTATCCCTGTACTGTGACATCACTGTGTTTATTATCCCTGTACTGTGACATCACTGTGTTTATTATCTCTGTACTGTGACATCACTGTGTTTATTATCTCTGTACTGTGACATCGCTGTGTTTATTATCTCTGTACTGTGACATCACTGTGTTTATTATCCCTGTACTGTGACATCACTGTGTTTATTATCCTGTACTGTGACATCACTGTGTTTATTATCCCTGTAGTGTGACATCACTGTGTTTATTATCCTGTACTGTGACATCACTGTGTTTATCTCTGTACTGTGACATCACTGTGTGTATTATCTCTGTACTGTGACATCACTGTGGTTATTATCTCTGTACTGTGTCATCACTGTGTTTAATATCCCTGTACTGTGACATCACTGTGTTTATTATCTCTGTACTGTGACATCACTGTGTTTATTATCCCTGTAATGTGACATCACTGTGTTTATTATCTCTGTACTGTGACATCACTGTGTTTATTATCCCTGTACTGTGACATCACTGTGTTTATTATCCCTGTACTGTGACATCACTGTGTTTATTATCTCTGTACTGTGACATCACTGTGTTTATTATCTCTGTACTGTGACATCGCTGTGTTTATTATCTCTGTACTGTGACATCACTGTGTTTATTATCCCTGTACTGTGACATCACTGTGTTATTATCCCTGTGCTGTGACATCACTGTGTTTATTATCTCTGTAGTGTGACATCACTGTGTGTATTATCCTGTACTGTGACATCACTGTGTGTATTATCCCTGTACTGTGACATCGCTGTGTGTATTATCCTGTACTGTGACATCACTGTGTTTATATCCCTGTACTGTGACATCACTGTGTTTATTATCCCTGTACTGTGACACACTGTGTTTATTATCTCTGTACTGTGACATCACTGTGTGTATTATCCCTGTACTGTGACATCACTGTGTGTATTATCTCCTGTACTGTGACATCACTGTGTTTATTATCTCTGTACTGTGACATCGCTGTGTTTATTATCCCTGTACTGTGACATCACTGTGGTTTATTATCCCTGTACTGTGACATCAATGTGTGTATTATCTCTGTACTGTGACATCGCTGTGTTCATTATCCCTGTACTGTGACATCACTGTGTGTATTATCTCTGTACTGTGACCATCACTGTGTGTATTATCTCTGTACTGTGAAATCACTGTGTTTATTATCCCTGTACTGTGACATCACTGTGTTTATTATCCCTGTACTGTGACATCACTGTGTGTATTATCTCTGTACTGTGACATCACTGTGTTTATTATCCCTGTACTGTGACATCACTGTGGTGTATTATCCTGTACTGTGACATCACTGTGTGTATTATTCCTGTACTGTGACATCACTGTGTGTATTATCCCTGTACTGTGACATCACTGTGTTATTATCCCTGTACTGTGACATCACTGTGTGTATTATCTGTACTGTGACATCACTGTGTTTATTATCCTGTACTGTGACATCACTGTGTTTATTCTGTACTGTGACATCACTGTGTTATTATCCCTGTACTGTGACATCACTGTGTTTTATCCCTGTACTGTGACATCACTGTGTATTATCCCTGTACTGTGACATCACTGTGTTTATCCCTGTACTGTGACATCACTGTGTTATTATCCTGTACTGTGACATCACTGTGTATTATCCCTGTACTGTGACATCACTGTGTTATTATCCTGTACTGTGACATCACTGTGTTTATTATCCTGTACTGTGACATCACTGTGTTTATTATCCCTGTACTGTGACATCACTGTGTTATTATCCCTGTACTGTGACATCACTGTTTTATCCCTGTACTGTGACATCACTGTGTTTATTATCCCTGTACTGTGACATCACTGTGTTTATTATCCTGTACTGTGACATCACTGTGTGTATTATCCCTGTACTGTGACATCACTGTGTGTATTATCCCTGTACTGTGACATCAGCTGTGTGTATTATCTCTGTACTGTGACATCACTGTGTTTATTATCCCTGTACTGTGACATCACTGTGTTTATTATCCCTGTACTGTGACATCGCTGTGTGTATTATCTCTGTACTGTGACATCACTGTGTTTATTATCCCTGTACTGTGACATCACTGTGTTTATTATCTCTGTACTGTGACATCGCTGTGTGTATTATCCCTGTACTGTGACATCGCTGTGTTTATTATCCCTGTACTGTGACATCACTGTGTGTATTATCTCTGTACTGTGACATCGCTGTGTGTATTATCCTGTACTGTGACATCGCTGTGTTTATTATCCCTGTACTGTGACATCGCTGTGTTTATTATCTCTGTACTGTGACATCAGCTGTGTTTATTATCCCTGTACTGTGACATCGCTGTGTTTATTATCCTGTACTGTGACATCACTGTGTTTATTATCCCTGTACTGTGACATCACTGTGTTATTATCCTGTACTGTGACATCACTGTGTTTATTATCCTGTACTGTGACATCACTGTGTTTATTATCCTGTACTGTGACATCACTGTGTTTATTATCCCTGTACTGTGACATCACTGTGTTTATTATCCTGTACTGTGACATCACTGTGTTTATTATCCTGTACTGTGACATCACTGTGTTATTATCTCTGTACTGTGACATCACTGTGTTATTATCCGTACTGTGACATCACTGTGTTTATTATCCTGTACTGTGACATCACTGTGTTTATTATCCCTGTACTGTGACATCACTGTGTTTTATCCTGTACTGTGACATCACTGTGTTATTATCCTGTACTGTGACATCACTGTGTTTATTATCCCTGTACTGTGACATCACTGTGTTATTATCCCTGTACTGTGACATCACTGTGTGTATTATCCTATACTGTGACATCACTGTGTGTATTATCTCTGTACTGTGACATCACTGTTATTAGTATCCCTGCACTGTGACATCACTGTGTGTATTATCCTGTACTGTGACATCGCTGTGTTTATTATCCCTGTACTGTGACATCACTGTGTGTATTATCCTGTACTGTGACATCACTGTGTGTATTATCTCTGTACTGTGACATCGCTGTGTTTATTATCCCTGTACTGTGACATCACTGTGTGTATTATCTCTGTACTGTGACATCACTGTGTTATTATCCTGTACTGTGACATCACTGTGTTTATTATCCCTGTACTGTGACATCACTGTGTGTATTATCCTGTACTGTGACATCACTGTGTTATTATCCCTGTACTGTGACATCACTGTGTTTATTATCTCTGTACTGTGACATCACTGTGTGTATTATCTCTGTACTGTGACATCGCTGTGTTTATTATCCCTGTACTGTGACATCACTGTGTGTATTATCTCTGTACTGTGACATCACTGTGTGTATTATCTACTGTACTGTATATCACTGTGTCGGTTATTATCCTGTACTGTGACATCACTGTGTGTATTATCCCTGTACTGTGACATCGCTGTGTGTATTATCCCTGTACTGTGACATCGCTGTGTGTATTATCCCTGTACTGTGACATCACTGTGTGTATTATCCTGTACTGTGACATCACTGTGTGTATTATCTCTGTACTGTGACATCACTGTGTTTATTATCCCTGTACTGTGACATCGCTGTGTTTATTATCCTGTACTGTGACATCACTGTGTGTATTATCCTGTACTGTGACATCACTGTGTGTATTATCTCTGTACTGTGACATCACTGTGTTTATTATCCCTGTACTGTGACATCACTGTGTGTATTATCCTGTACTGTGACATCACTGTGTGTATTATCTCTGTACTGTGACATCACTGTGTTTATTATCTCTGTACTGTGACATCACTGTGTTTATTATCCCTGTACTGTGACATCACTGTGTGTATTATCCTGTACTGTGACATCACTGTGTGTATTATCTCTGTACTGTGACATCACTGTGTGTATTATCCTGTACTGTGACATCACTGTGTGTATTATCCCTGTACTGTGACATCACTGTGTGTATTATCCTGTACTGTGACATCACTGTGTGTATTATCTCTGTACTGTGACATCGCTGTGTGTATTATCCCTGTACTGTGACATCGCTGTGTTTATTATCCCTGTACTGTGACATCGCTGTGTTTATTATCCTGTACTGTGACATCGCTGTGTTCATTATCTCGGTACTGTGACATCGCTGTGTTTATTATCTCTGTACTGTGACATCGCTGTGTGTATTATCCCTGTACTGTGACATCGCTGTGTGTATTATCCCTGTACTGTGACATCGCTGTGTTTATTATGCCTGAGTACTGACATTTTATAGTCTCAACTCTCAAATTGCTGCTGAAGATGGTCATGTGGAGATGGGTCCTTATTCCTATTTGTTCACATGGGGCCCCCGCGATTACTCGTCACGTGCCTTCTAAGCCCTGAGTTGGTGACTTGTACAGTGTCATTATTCCCAGTGTGTCCATCTGCTTTTCTATCTCATACGGTGTCTTCTTGTGCAGCGAGCACGTCGCCGAGTCGCCTCCTGTTGTTATCTCATGAAATATTTCCAATTACCAGACATAGCTTAGATTTTTCCTGTAAATTGTTCTCGCCATACACAAAAGACCGTCGCGCTGAGACGTTCACCCGAATAATTCAGACAATTTTATTTTCTTGCAGGGTAATAACTATTTCCTTCTTGTTTATTCACCACTAGTTTACACAGATTATTTATCGCTTTTGCGTCTTCTCTGTAGTTTTGATCGTACAGCCTCTTTTTTAGCATTTTGCATCCCTTTTGTGTTGTCAGGATTTGGGAGATAAATGGCTTTTTTGTTAAATTTCAGAACTTCAGCGTGAAAAAGGACTTTAAAATGCATTAAACGCAGCCAGGTATTTTTCATTGTGTGCGACGTATGAAGAGATGTAAGGATTCTATTCGACTCGTCTCAAATCATTCAGCGCTCTATTATATTCTGTTATATGGGACCTCCATCCATGAAATGATGTGACCTCACTTTCCGTCACTCCTAGCAATATAATATAGTCTAGATAAGGAGATTAACCCATTATATGCTTCTTTACGGTGCCTTAAAGGGGCTTTCTTATCACAAACCCCGTTTATATGGGACCAGTGACAGTAGTCATCTGATTGCCGCAGGTCTGACTCCCCAGACCCCCAGTAAACTGCTAATTTGGCTATTTTATCAAAGCCACTTATATAAATGGCCATGTATATCATCCCTTTTCAAAATCTCTGCCTACAGTCATTGAATGGCAAGATTCTTCTTTTCCCTCCAAAGCTTCAAAACGTGTCCTAAGCAGTGTCCTTCTTACATTGTAACAATGTATCAGTGCTGAACACATTGGCAACATGTCTCACTCCTGTTCTGGACTCCAGGCTGATAGAGCTAACCTACACTGATACATTGTAACAAACTGCAGCTGTTTGAGCGCAGTGGCATATATAGTATACAGTGGACCCAATGATCCATACAGTGCCCCATTATAATGCCCTCCCTTCCCCACTGTCTGGTTTGCACATCCTACACAGGGTCTCACCACCCAATACCACTATGTGGCCCTTGGAGGACAAGACTGGTTTACAAGGGCCACATAGTAGCTGCATGGTCTGCCTCCATGGTACCTACCTCCTTGGAGAGCTGGACTAGGTCAGTATGGTATTTCAGTGAACTGAAAACATAAAGGCTATTATTCACTCACAGCAAGCAGAGATATTTAGCATGTCGGAATCCCTCTATTCTAGCTATTAAAGGACATCTGTCAGCAGGTTTGTTCCTATGACACCGGCTGACCTGTTACATTTGCGCTCGGCAGCTGAAGGCATCTGTGTTGGTCCCATGTTCCTATGTGCCCGCATTGCTGAGAAAAATGAAGTTTTAATATATGCAAATGAGCCTCTAGGAGCAATGGGGGCGTTACCATTACACCTAGAGGCTCTGCACTCTCTGCAGCTTCCCCGCCCTCTGCAGTTTGATTGACTAATGTTTTCACTGCCTGGTCCTGTCAATCAAAGTGCAGAGGGCGGGGCAGTTGCAGAGAGAGCAGAGCCTCTAAGAATAATGGTAACGCCCCTGTTGCTCCTAGAGGCTCATTTGCATATATTAAAACCTAATTTTTCTCAGCAATGCGGGCACATATGAACATGGGACCAACACAGATGCCGTCAGCTAGGTCAGCCAGGATCATAGGGACAGAGCTGCTGACAGATGGGCTTTAATAAGGTCTCAGCTCAGTGACCCCACTGATAACTCCATCCCTGGTAGATTTATGTCCCCCTGATGGTACCTATCTATTTTTTCTACAACTGTTTGACCTGGACCCTTCCAGGAACTGATAGCTTTAATAGGTTGTCAGTCTGAGGCTGTGGCAAGTTGCAAACTCCTCATAATACATTATAGTGGAGGATCCCTTTAATTTCCTATGATCATTGCACGTGTCTGGGAAATGGGATGAAAAAGGGAGTGAATGCTGGAAGAGCTCTGTGCAGATGTCTAACTCAGACCTGTGACCCCACTGCTTGTGGCTGCTGCGTGTCTCTGGGCTATCATATTTGATGATTTGCGTCCTTGGTTCCTCTAGGGCCCTCCAAATGTAATAGAAGCATCATCCAGTTCCCCCTCCTCCAGCCTCCTTCCATCTTCATCATCCAGTTCCCCCTCCTCCAGCCTCCTTCCATCTTCATCATCCAGTTCCCCCTCCTCCAGCCTCCTTCTATCTTCATCATCCAGTTCCCCCTCCTCCAGCCACCTTTCATCTTCCTCATCCAGTTCCCCATCCTCCAGCCTCCTTCCATCTTCATCATCCAGTTCCCCCTCCTCCAGCCTCCTTCCATCTTCATCATCCAGTCCCCCCTCTTCCAGCCTCCTTCCATCTTCATCATCCAGTCCCCCCTCCTCCAGCCTCCTTCCATCTTCATCATCCAGTTCCCCCTCCTCCAGCCTCCTTCCATCTTCATCATCCAGTTCCCCCTCCTCCAGCCTCCTTCCATCTTCATCATCCAGTCCCCCCTCTTCCAGCCTCCTTCCATCTTCATCATCCAGTCCCCCCTCCTCCAGCCTCCTTCCATCTTCATCATCCAGTTCCCCCTCCTCCAGCCTCCTCCCATCTTCATCATCCAGTTCCCCCTCCTCCAGCCTCCTTCCATCTTCATCATCCAGTTCCCCCTCCTCCAGCCTCCTTCCATTTTCATCATTCAGTTCCCCCTCCTCCAGCCTCCTTTCATCTTCCTCATCCAGTTCCCCATCCTCCAATATGATATATTTTCATAAATATGTATATAGACAATGTGATCAGTTATTCTCTTTGCGGACTTCACAGAGAACACGTGGCCGCTTGTTATGAAAGGACGTGTGACTACATGTCAGAATGTGAATGCACATGGCATTATGGAACCTGTATGGTTTTATCAAGGACCTTGTCATTTACCTTGGGTCCTTCTCATTCTGACCCCAATATTCTCGCTGTCTAAGATTATTACCTTCCTTGGTATTCTAATTTTGCAAGGGTTTGGTGTCAGGGCCCTCAGATCATTATCACTCTGTTCTAGACTTTACATTACCACAGGATCTCTAGTCATTCTCCTTCTTTATTCACACTGAGTGAGAATATCAGGGACTAAAGGAGAACCAAGGTCATTGGCATTCTGTCCTAGACTGCAGAATCCCTAGCCATTCTCCCTTCTTGTTTACACTGTGTGAGAATATTGGGGACAAAAGAGGAGCCTATGTCATTTTCATACCTATCACAAAAATGTAAGATTGAAGGACACAATCAAGGACCCCAAGACCATTACTTGTTCACCACAACTTCTTGATATTCTAATATTGCATGGGTTTGGTCATTTTCACACTGTCCTTGACCTCACACTATCCTCCTTACTCACACTGAGTGAGAATATCAGGGATAAAAGAAGAGCCATTTTCACTCTGTCCTAGATTGTACAGGAGTATCAGGGACAGCAGGTTCCTTGCCATTTTATGTCATATTCAAATTGATCAAGAATATTAGGGACAAAAATAGAGCCCAGGTCATTCTCACACCTTTAACAATAACAGACTGAAGGGAAATGTGAAGGATCCAAGACCTTGGTAATTGTCAGACCGTTCTTGATATTTTAATATTGTATGGTCTTATCAGGGACCTTGTCAATTATCCCAGGTCATTCACACTCTATCCACAATATACTTAGATTTTAAAGGAATGTTGTGAACCTCTGGACCCTTGGTTATTCTCCCTCTTCCATTGACATTCCCACACTGTACAAAAACACCAGTGGTGAAACAATAACTCATGTAATTCTCGCATCTACTACATTTACAATAAACCTGGATCACATGGTAATATCCAGGTCATTCTCATACCTTCTTCAATACTGTCTAGATTTATCATGGATCTTGTCAATGATCTGAGGTCATTCTCATTCCACAGGAATATCAGGAACTGCAGGATCCCCAGTTAGTCTCACTCAGTGTGAATAAGAAAAGAGAACATCAGGGAGAGGAACAGAAGAAGAGCCCAGGTCATTCTCACAACTATAACAATAAACTGAGACTGAAGGGGAATATCAAGACCTTTGGTCATTCTTACACTTTCCTTTATGAGTAAACTCAGGTCATTTTTACTTAATTCACAACATTCTTAATTTTACAGGAATATCATAGACGTGTGGAGTGCAGACCCTTGGTTATTCTCACGCCCTCCATTATATTTTGAATGGAAACTTTGTCAATAAAAACTAGACAGATGTCTCAATAAAGCTTGAACCAGGTAAAATGATTTTTCGTATATAGTTAAAATATGGAAATTCATAAAATATAATATGTATTTTACATGTCCTTTTAGGTACTTCAAAGCAGTGAGCTGGAGGAATTATATGGGCAGGATTACTCATTTCCTCTATGATATTCTATATGCAATGATGTCAGCCGCAGAATTGAGAGTCATTGCTCTGTCCATGGAGTGACATAAGGACACTTGACATTAGACAGCGCAGTGTAGCGGCAATGACATCACTTTGTCTTCTTGTGCTGAGAATAACATACAGTGTATTATGTGTCCCCAGCCTGTGATGTTTATGTAAAGGAGGATTATATAGAGAATTAAGGTTTTACCGAGGCAATCAATGGATATGAGCTGTCTTTCACTATTAGACCATGTGGGATTCAGGATGCAAATCAAATCTTATTTTCTTGAAAATGTAACAGGATAGTTAAAGGAGCAGAACATAGTTTTGTTTGTAAAGTAGTGAACAATTTCTTCTTTCATTTGTTCCATCGTTTTGATACATTGTTGCTTGGGATGTATCGTGCTCAGACACAAGTATCTAGAAATAAAGAATGGAAGTAAACAATGTTCTTATTGAATAATTGCAATCAGAAAAAAACACACAAAATTGAAACAGAAAGTATGTTGCATAGTATCAATTTTCTTTATATAAAATGTAACAAATGCCAAAACTGTTATAAACGTTGAATTATAATTTACAGGATAGAAATGAGGATCTTTTTAAAAGCCTTGTCTATATGGGGAAATGGGGGTTCCTATGTGGCCATATAGACATGCATAGAAGTAATCTCGCTCTCAGGGTCCATGATGGGGTTAATCTTCTATATAGCATCTTCTGTTTTACCCTCATACATATACGATGAATGTTCTCTGTGTACATTGTTATCTATGTGTATATTATACTAGTGCAGCTTTCCTTCCTTCCCCTCTGTTATTGCTTCTTTCAAGGGTTAGGCACTTAGATTTTTTTACACATAACACAGAGGTGCCTGCAGATTTCAGCTCCGGGTGCTGTTTATTTCTGATATATTTTTAGAATTTCACTTTTCAGAATCACCTTGTAAGTGTCGGGCACTTTTTGCAATGTTGTGGTCTGGAGATGCTGTTTTATACTTTTAGGAGTAAGTAGCTGAACATGGAGGATCTGGTCGCAGGCAGTAAATGTCTGCGGTGTAAGGAGATGATATCTCCAGGTATCTATAAAGGAGGAAGCCGCCATATAATACAGGGAAGACGTGCTTTTCTAGCGCTCAGCACCATGATATATATTAATAATTACAGGACTGTGAGGTAGAGGGAATGTCACACATTGACCTTAAGGCTAGGCCTACACGACCACATGTGTCCGCGCGACAGATAGGGCACAACTACACTGCAGCATTTGATGCGCAACATTTTGATGCGCAACACGGTGCAAAGTTTCGGCAGCAGCACGGCAGCGCATGCTGAGAGGCGCCGGACTAAAAGTATGACATTTAGTACTTTTAGGTCGGCCTCCTCTCGGCATGCGCTGCCGTTCTGCCGCCGGAACTCGGCCACCCGCTCCCATTATAGTCAAAATTGTCTATAACAAATTGTATAAAATCTTTGCTTCTTTTGTCTTGTTCCAGAAGGATTTCTTCACTGTTTACATCCAAAGACACTTGACTGTCAATCCAGTTACTACCCTAGACAACCAGGGACTTTACGATTAAATATGTAATGATACAAAACTTGTGAAGCTTATAAGAGAACTCCAAATTTTTTTATAAAATTCCACTTTACAGGAGACTAATAAAATCTGTTTGTTGAAATATATGAGTTTTGCGGACTTCAGCCACAAGCTGTTACAATGTAGAAACCGTACTGTACCAGTGACTACAGAGAGGATGTGCCAGATAACGAGCTGATGAGCAGGTACAGACACAATGCAAATGTGTAACATGATGCTCTGGGGCCCCAGTGCCAGGGGCCCCACGTGCCATTTGTAATGCTGGTGTCTTCTTATGTGGCCGATAGGTACCAGGGCTTGGGTACAAGTGCTACCTCTGCGCTCCCTATAGCGACATCTCCTTGACTACTCCCACACATAATATAATCGTTCATCTGCGCACATTGTATATATAACCTCCATCTTCTCGCTACATTTTCCCGCTCCCGCCCGCGGATCTGTGACCACAGAGCTGACCTCCCAGAGACGACGGCAGCTGCCTGAATTTCATTTCTCATGAACTGTTTGATCGTAGAACATGAGTGCGGACGCGATGATGTGCGCAATAAACGGTCGACTGATGGAACATTGTGATTACTCGCCTGCCGTAATGTCAGACGTTTATTAACTGTCAGGCAAATTGGGAGCTGACAGGGTTATTGATTAGGTGGCGATGTAAGAAAATGCATAAATCAGACTCCGCGTCTGGTCTGTAAACAGTTACATTACCATCACCGTCCATAGAAATCATCCCTTAAAGGAACAGTTACTATAACAGCGGCTGCTGTGCGCCACTGTTCCCCTGCTTACTGCCACGGTCCCGGGCGCCGTGTTCATCGGTGATCTGCGGCCGGTGCTTCCTATTCCCAGCTGCAGTCCTGGGCTCTGTCTATGTGGGTGCTGTGGTTCTGGGATCCGCTCCACAGTTTGCTCTCAGCCCTGGCCACAGCATGCTTGCTGTTTGTTTCCTGCAGCACTTCCTTAAGGGCCGGCGTGCGTCACTTCCTGGGCTTTATGGGTTAGGTCATGTGACCTCACTGACCAATCCTACCCAACCTGCACATATCTAAGTGGCTCAGCCCCCTTCCCAGATGCCTCAGTGTCAAGGTCCTTTTGCCCTGCTAAGGTTCCTGTTTTCAGCTTGTGTTCCTGACTCGTACCTGTATTCCTGGACTCTGCTACCTGTTATATCCCTACCTGCTTGCCTTGACTCTCCTGTTGCCGACCCGGATTGCCTGACCTGTGCTGCCTGCCCTGACCTTTTGCCTGTCTGACTACCCCTCTGCCTCGTCCTTCAGTCCTGCACCTCTGGTACCTTTCTCAGGTACCTCCTGGTCCACCTGGACCAGCTGCCTCATGTGCTTATCCTCCTCAAGAGGTAACGACCTGTGTTCTCCTCGGGAAAGTCTATCCCCACCATCAGGGGTACTGTGAAGATCCAGGGGTTCACTTAGACAACGCCCTTAGAGGAGGTAGGACACGTGGCACAGTGGATTCACACCAGCTGGTTCGTGACAGTTACACAGTATTTTACTATACAATTGTATAGTATTATGCTACTGATGTATATCTGGAAATGATCGTCTGACAATTTCATTCATGCAAGGTCCTGGCCAGAGATGTCGGACAGTATGCAGAATTCCACAAGTTACACTCTAGCACACAAAGCGTTAACGCTGGTGCCTGTCATTGTAAGATGTTTATTTTTTCATTGCTTGTTTTACTTTACTTTTAATTGGACACGTATTTTTATACCAGAAGGAAACCAATTCCCTCCAAGATTGAGCTCAGGGGGATACATGAAGAAGACCATAGGTCAAACAAGACTCAGCAGCTCATTAAACAAAGGAATATTTTGTGTTGAAACTAAACTGAAATATTCTGATTGCGGTCCAAGATGTAGCAGAGCTGAATTTGTCATTGAACTTTCTGTGATAAGGTAAACTCAGCTCTGCTACATCCGCAAGAGCTATTATGATAATGTCGTCCCCGTCTGAGGTTTTATTTAAAGGGGTTTCCCAGTCTAATGATATTGATGACTAGTCGAAATCCGATTTTATGAAAAAACCAACATACAAGTGTCTTGCGACATTTGTAAAAAAAAAATAAAAGCTGTATATCCACACAGAGTAAGATTAAAGTCTATATGGGGCACTTGGGCAAATATGTTTGGACCCTCTGCCATCTTCTGTTTTGGAGGGTGCAAAATGAAGAGTAACAGTCACATTAAACTCCCTGAGCTTCAGTGCTCATACTATACTACGGTACAAGGGCTCATTCACATGGCCGTGCCCGTATTGCGATCCACAAATAGCGGGGAACTGGCCGTGTGCACCCCGTATCACGGATGCGTCCACAATCGGCAAGGTCGGTGCCAGAGGCACGGAACCCCATCTGCACAGATGGTGCCCATGCATTGGGGATCGCAAATTGCGGCCCCCAATGCACGGAA
Organism: Bufo gargarizans; assembly: GCF_014858855.1. Lineage (NCBI taxonomy): Eukaryota > Metazoa > Chordata > Amphibia > Anura > Bufonidae > Bufo > Bufo gargarizans. Next base: position 373,964,986 of record NC_058085.1, on the reverse strand, counting down.
TGGCCGAATAACGGATTTGTGAATGAGCCCTAAGGCTACAGTTTATAAGTAATTTTACCACCGGCATTGTTATGTTTATATGACCACGGTTGGGGAAGTGAATGATTTCTGCCATTTTTGTAGACTTGTAAATTCACACATCTGACGCCCCTTGTGGCAGGTGCAGCGCTATGAAGAGCCTTTTGCGCTGTGGAATTAGAAGAATTTTGGTATCTCTGACTTTTAGTCTAACCAGACTGTCTATTACTCTGTAATTCCTCTAGCGCCGTTCTATGGAAACAGTAGGTTTAAAAAGCACACAAAATGCTTGAAATAACTTCTTTATTAACACTGCCGCCTCCGCAGCAGATAGTCCAAGTACAGTGACCAGGAACGGGTACACTGACGCCACTAATGCAGTGGGTCAGGATATGGGTGGATAATAGTTTATGTTTTGTTCGTGACGCCAATTGCAGCGTGCGCAGGGTACTATCCGAGGGCCCTTCCAAGGTGTTATAATGCACGTCCCAGGTTAGGAATGCCAGAGTGGTGTAATATAATGTCTCTGTAGGATAGTGATAATTGTGTAACCGGTGTCTCCTACCCGGGTACGGCTGCACTCCTGGCTCACTTGCAATAAATTTGAGTATAGTGATAGTAGGAGTAATAGAGGAATTTTGCAGCAGAAATGATGTCCAGACCTTTAGATGAAGTTCAAACTTTTCTTTTACTGAAGATAACTTGAATCCAAACAGAATACAGCTTTGGTCCCAGCAGGTTTTGGCAATGGTTGGCAGAAATAAATCTTCTGCACTATAAATCTGGAGCTTACAAGATACGATGTCTGCTTAGTAGCTCTGTAACTGTATCAGGAATATACTCTATATCTTCTGCTTTGTGGGGACAGACTAACTGAGGAGGATATGGCTTCTCCTAGGTCTCTGAACTTGACTCACAGATAGGCTCTCAGGGAATGCTTTCGTCCTGGAACTCAGGAGGTTGTCTGCTTTCTTGTCATCCAGCTGAGGCTGCAGGGCTCAGACTGGGAATATGATCAATGTCTCAGCCGAGACAAGATCCTGGCTTTCTTCCCTATGCAGGGGGACTCCTGAACTCTATCCCACAGCCTTCCCCAACCGGGGTGGCTGGCACACTGACCTAACTTCCTTCTCCTCCCATGCTGAAGGATGTGGGAACAGTCTACACCTCCACAGGGGGGAGCTAAGCTGGAATAAACCATTCCAGCCTAGATATACTAAACTAAAACTAATACCTTAGCAATGCATTACTGCCACCTGCTTGTCAACCTGGAAAACTACAGCAATAATTGTATTTAATACAGTGTTTAGATGCACAGTTGTGAAGACATCAGCAAAATCATATCAGATGACAAATGTAAAGGCTCCTAACAGATAGTAGCAGGGTAGAGGCGTGTAGTAACACAAGTCTGGGGTGTTACACATGTGCATAACACATGTTGAATAAAGTATTACAAAATGGCGGTATGCAGAAGATGGTGGTTCAACTGTTCAATCTTGTCATTCAGCATAAAATGGTGGGTATATTTCTCTCTTGAGGATCTGTACTCTCACTTTAAGTTATTTAAGCACTTTATGATCTTTCTGAGAGGTATATCTGAGGTTAACTAATAGTTCTACTTGCTGAATCTGGTCGAAATTTGTAGTATGCAGTTAGCACTAACTATTTGCAGATTGGTGTATGGAGTATGATCTGGTATGGTTTGAATTGCAATATGGAATTTGAATTTGGATTGGGAACTTTGTAGTTTGCAATTGGTGGAACTGTAAGTAAACACACATATAACTGGTTCAGTATATAGTTCTAATCACTATATTAACAGTAGGAACATTATATAACTGTTTTAAATACCTATTTTGGCCTCTCTGCTTCCATAAAACACAGCTCTTAGTGGAGTGAATGTCTGTTCAGCTACTTTCCTCTGGTGTAATGATTCCAGCAGCTTCTGCTAGGGGAATTCCCAGACAGAATGTGTGTGAGACTGGTTGTGAGTGGTCTAGACTCCTGCCCAGCAACAACAGTTTAACTCTATGCTTCCTGTTGTTTCTGCTGTGTCATTGAGCTTACCTCACATCCATATAATGAATCTTAAAGGCATATTATCTTTTCTGCTTCTGTGAACACAATATATATAACAGTTATATGACATCCAAACATGAAGTCACTGTAAATAACTCTGATTTTGTCTTTAACACAGAAACATAGGAACTGTATTAAGGCTATTGGCAGGTCTAGCTGTATAAACATATAAGCTATATTAGCAACCTAGGACAGGTCTTAGCTGGTCAGCTACACCCCTCTTCATAAACCTCCCTCATTGAATGTGTATTGAAGTACCATCACCCTCAGAGTATTAGGTACTAGGTCACCCAACCCACATACAGCTGCAATAAAAAGTAAGTGAACCCATTAGAATCACCTGGATTTCTGCATTGATTACTAATAAAATGTGGTCTAATGATTATCTCAGTCACAATTATAGACAAACACAATGTAACTGAACTAGTAACACACAACCAGTTGTGCCAGTAATGTCTTTTATAGGGCACATTGAGAAAGCATCCACAGCACAAGGAGAAAAGCCTAAGTGTATGTCAATTCACAGACAAATTGTGGAAGTTCCATAGTGCTCCAGGGAAAATGTTCCACAGACACATGAGACTTTTTGGAACAAATAAAAATACTACAAACCAGATTCCAAAAAAGTTGGGACACTAAACAAATTGTGAATAAAAACTGAATGCAATGATGTGGAGATGGCAAATGTCAATATTTTATGTGTAATAGAACGTAGATGACAGATCAAACGTTTAATCCGAGTAAATGTATCATTTTAAAGGAAAAATACGTTGATTTAAATTTTCACGGTGTCAACAAATCCCCAAAAAATTGGGACACGTGGCAATAAGAGGCTGGAAAAAGTAAATTTGAGCATAACGAAGAGCTGGAAGACCAATTAACACTAATTAGGTCAATTGGCAACACGATTGGGTATAAAAAGAGCTTCTCAGAGTGGCAGTGTCTCTCAGAAGCCAAGATGGGGAGAGGATCACCAATTCCCACAATGTTGCGCAGAAAGATAGTGGAGCAATATCAGAAAGGTGTTACCCAGCGAAACATTGCAAAGACTTTGCATCTATCATCATCAACTGTGCATAACATCATCCGAAGATTCAGAGAATCTGGAACAATCTCTGTGCGTAAGGGTCAAGGCCGTAAAACCATACTGGATGCCCGTGATCTCCGGGCCCTTAAACGACACTGCACCACAAACAGGAATGCTACTGTAAAGGAAATCACAGAATGGGCTCAGGAATACTTCCAGAAACCATTGTCAGTGACCACAATCCACCGTGCCATCCGCCGCTGCCAGCTGGAACTCTACAGTGCAAAGAAGAAGCCATTTCTAAGCAAGATCCACAAGCTCAGGCGTTTTCACTGGGCCGGGGATCATTTAAATCAGAGGTGCACAACCTGCGGCCCGGGGGCCACATGCGGCCCTTGATACCATTCTGTGTGGCCCCCAACCATCTGGTAACAGACATGTATGCCTATGGCTTGTGGCTGCTCACATGTATTTTTTATGTATTTCTCCCATTAGATGGGAGTCCTGGAAGTTTAACTAGACAATAATGGTATATAATGGGTGTTCAATATGCCATAAGTACAATATTTCAGTTGTTAATACACCTTTAAATTTTAATTTCGGCCCTCGTCATTGGTTAAGTCTGGCAATGTGGCCCCCAACCAAGAAACGTTGTGCACCCCTGATTTAAATGGAGTGTGGCAAAATGGAAGACTGTTCTGTGGTCAGACGAGTCACGATTCAAAGTTCTTTTTGGAAATCTGGGACGCCATGTCATCCGGACCAAAGAGGAGAAGGACAACCCAAGTTGTTATCAACGCTCAGTTCTGAAGCCTGCATCTCTGATGGTATGGGTTTGCATGAGTGCGTGTGGCATGGGCAGCTTGCATGTCTGGAAAGGCACCATCAATGCAGAAAAATATATTCAGGCTCTAGAACAACATCTGCTCCCATCCAGACGTCATCTCTTTCAGGGAAGACCCTGCATTTCTCAACAAGATAATGCCAGACCACATTCTGCATCAATCACAACATCATGGCTGCGTAGGAGAAGGATCCGGGTACTGAAATGGCCAGTCTGCAGTCCAGATCTTTCACCTATAGAGAACATTTGGCGCATCATATAGAGGAAGGTGCAACAAAGAAGGCCCAAGACGATGGAACAGTTAGAGGCCTGTATTAGACAAGAATGGGAGAGCATTCCTATTTCTAAACTTGAGAAACTGGTCTCCACGGTCCCCAGACGTCTGTTGAGTGTTGTAAGAAGAAGGAGAGATGCCACACAGTGGTGAAAATGGCCTTGTCCCAACTTTTTGGAGATTTGTTGACACCATGAAATTCTGATTCAACATATTTTTCCCTTAAAATGGTACATTTTTCTCAGTTTAAACTTTTGTTCCGTGATTTATGTTCTATTCTGAATAAAATATTAGAAGTTGGCACCTCCACATCATTGCATTCAGTTTTTATTCACGATTTGTATAGTGTCCCAACTTTTTGGGAATCCGGTTTGTATGTTTGGAAGAAAAAGCACATCGTATATCCACAGCAAAACCTCATCCAATTGTGAAGCATGGAGGAGGCATCATGGTTCAGGGCTTGTGGACAGGACATAATGGTTTGGAGCTGGTGAAGGAGAATTGTGGTTTAGAGCTGCAGGAGGGAACATCATGATTTGGAGCTAATGGAGGAACATTGTGGTTTGGGGCTGTTGAAGGGTCGCATCATGATTTGGGGCTGGTGTCGGCAGCATCATGGTTTTGGGCTTGTGGAGTGAGCATCTTGGTTTGGAGATGCTTGTCAGAAGAATTTAAGGTCAGCATCCATGCAGGGCCGGTTCTAGGTGAAATGGGGCCCTGGGGCGAAAAACAATAAGGGGCCCCCCCATGACACTTGATGACTTTCACAGAGGAAACTGTATATTGTGTGGCACAGTGTAGGCTATATGTGTATAACAAACATATTTCACATGAAAACTTACAATTACTTGGCTTGGCCCTTGGGGATCTTGGACGCCACTTCCACACTTTGGCCGGGGGCTCGGCGGAGCTGATGTTGTGTTTTATCCTAATGAGAAAGATTTCATAATAAGGATTTGGAGAAGGGGCAGAGGGATAGCAGAGCAGGGAGAGGCTGGTGCTGCTACTAGGGGCTCATACCATGGGGGAGTAATAAAGCCCACCATAATGCCCCCAGTAGAAATAATTCTCCTTATAATGTGACAGTGCAAAAAATATCCCCTTGTAATGCCCCCAGTTGAGCTAATGTCCCCATAGTGCCCCCATAATGTGCCAGTATAAAATACCCCTATATAGTGACCCCAGTAAATGCCCCCAGAGTGCTTCTCTCCCCCCTCCCTCCTAGTACCCCCCATAATGTACCAGTATAAAATGCCCCATATATAGTGCCCCAGTAGATGCCCTCAGTGTCCCCCATAATTTGTAAGTATAAAATACCCCTTCTTAGTGCCCCCCATAGTAGTCCTCTCCCCCTTCCCCATAGTACCCACCAAAGTGTTTCCCCTATACAGAGCCCCCATATAAAATAACCGTTCTTTGTGGCCTCAGTAGATGCCCCTATAGTGCCCACCAATAATGTGCCAGTAATGAGTGCCCCCAATGTGCCAGTAATAAGTGCCCCCATAGATGTCCCCCAATAATGTGCCCTCATAGATGCCCCCCAATCATGTGCCAGTAATAAGAGCCCCCCCACCATCATGTGCCAGTAGCCAGAGGACCCCCCATCATGTGCCAGTAGCCAGAGCCCCCCCTATATCATGTGCCAGTAGCCAGAGCCCCATGTGCCAGTAGCCATAGGCCCCCCTATCATGTGCCAGTAGCCTGAGCCCCCCCATCAACATGTGCCAGTAGCCAGAGCCCCCCATCAACATGTGCCAGTAGCCAGAGCCCCCCATCAACATGTGCCAGTATTGTACACACACAAAAAAAAACATGTATACTTACCTCCTTGGCAGCGATGTGATGCAGGCCTCTTCCGGCCTGTGTCCCACACTGTTCGGCTCAGGGCTCAGGCGGCGCAATGATGTCATTGCGCCGCCTGCGCCGGCGTCAGATAGGCTGCAGGCACTAGGCCGGCAGCCTATCGGAGGAAGGCAAAGGGACACGCCTCTCCCTCCGCTGCCCTGCTGCACAGCCATCTGTATCGCTGTCCTGAGGACGGCGATACAGATGGCTGGAGATGAGCGCATCCACAATGGAAGCGCTCATCTCCGTGTGACTGTCCTGCCTATAGTTATTTGCGGGCCGGCGCAGGGGGGCCCCCAAGGACTCGGGGGCCCGGGGACAATTGCCCCCCTTGCCTCTATGGAAGCGCCGGCCCTGCATCCATGATCTCAAGCTGAAGAGATGTTTGGTGATGCAACTGCAGTGGCTGGGTTTGGGGTGGTCCCGACGCTACGTTGGGTCCCCCGGACACCGTTGAGGTGTCACCACATGCTGCTGCTATTCAGAAGAGATGATAAGGCATGGTGCATCCCAATATGAAATAAGTCCAGAGAGTCACGGTCTGCATTAAATCAGTGTGCTTCTTTACTGCAGGAGCTCAAGTGCAAAACAATATAGGCAGTGCACTGAGCTGGCTTCTCTAATCTCCTCCCTGGCAGAAGAAGGTTCTGTGCTGAGGATAGGCCTGAGCTAGCTGTCCCTCTCTCAGAAGGCTGGCCCTCTGGTCAAAGGGCTGGTCACCCAGGGATCCCCATCTCAGCGTTTTCTTCTGGTCACTTGTGCAGTCTGATAGTCTCTCCTACTAAACACTGGTCCCTATTTGCAGCCAACTAAGGCCTCTAACTGCTCTTATATACAGTTTCTAGCTGAACTAGAACCCTCTAGTGGGAGCAGGGGTGCACCTAACCTTTCTGCTGCTTGAGGCGAAAACTGAAATGATCCACTTATCCCCTTCCCTCCAGCCCTACTCTTAAAGGCAAACTACATACAGCGCTACAAAACATACAGGGTAATACAACACCCCATACCTCTTACATCCAGTGATGTCTCCTCTGATGTAGATGTTCTCTGTCCTCATCTTCTCCATTCAGACCAGACCGCCATGATGATTTCTGCAGAGTTTGACAAACAGATGTCTTAGTTTTCAACTTTTCCATCATCGCCCCACCTTCTGAACACCTCATCCTGTCACCCCCAAAACTGTGCCCAATGTGCTCCCCAATACTATACTGCAGAAACAGACCACCTGAAAATACTAGTACCACTAGTACTCTCTCCAATAATTATCGTCACTCAGTGCCCTAAAAAAATAACTGTGCCCAGCAAATAGTTTCCCTGACTTAAAATTAGTAATACTGTAAACATAGTGTCCTCCAAAAATAACTGTGCTTAAGCTGATAATGTGCCAGGCTGCCTACCAATGTAACAGTCCTCTCAGAAGTCCTACTAATAGTAATAATTGTCTGCCAGAGTGCCCCCAATAGTAATAATGTCCCTCATTTTGCCTCCACAAGTAATAATACCCCCATAGTGCCCATACTAGTAATCATGTTCCCCATAGTCACCCAGTAGTAATAAAGCCCACTATAATGCCCTCAGTAATAATTCACCATATAATGTGTGCATGCACAAAAGATGGTCACTTCTGTCTGTCAGTAAAACAATTCACCCTTGTGCGCCAGTACAAAAATGCCCCCTTTTGTGTGCCAATACAAAAAATGCTTCCTTATAATGTGTGCCAGTACAAAAAGTGCCAGTAGAAAAAAAAATCTTCTTAGTGCCCCCAGTAGAACGAATGTCCCCATAGTGCCCCCCCTTAGAATGTGTGCAGTACAGAAAATACCTCCTTGCAATGTGTGCCAGTACAAAAAATGCCCCCTTATGTGCCAGTACAAAAATGTCCCTTTATAACCTCCTTTTACTGCCCTTTGTAGAAGGAATGTCCCAATAGTTGTCATGCCCGGCTCTGACTATGTGCAGAGGTCGGCCAGAATAGCAGCACGTGTTTAGTGTTTGTTTTGTAGTCGTGCTGGATCCGCCTCCCATCAGGTACACTGGGTGGGGTCATTAGTTTAAATTGCTCTCAATTCCAGTGCTCTGAGCGGGTTATAGAAATCAGTCTGGCCTAGGAAGCAAGCAAGGAAGGAAGGAAGGTTTTCTGTCCCAGCTCTGATAAGATAAGTGTGGTTTCTGTTCTTGTTGTTTGCTGTTTTAGTTGTGTTGGTATCTTCTCTCCCATCCAGGTTTTGTGCGAGCAGGCTGCTCCCATTTCCTCTTTTCACCATCTCAGGGAATTTAGGGTGTATTAGCCGAGGCACGAGGACACAGCATTCCTACCACCAAGGTCTGCCTGTGGGCTGAGCAGTGCAGGGAGAGAGGTCAGGGATTAGCTAGGAGGTGACCCTTCCCCTGCTTCTCGCTCAGAGCCTGGTTGCTGGTTTTACTGTGTGTCTGAGTGCTTGTCCGCCGTGACATTATAACCCGCTAAACTTTGACTGTCATTGCTCAGCGGTTTTGTGATGACATCAATTGAAGCGTTAGTTGACCGCATGCAGGGGCTATCCCTAGAGGTTGCGGAGCTACGTGGTTCGGTCACATGGTGTCAGAATGCTCTGGCATCAGGTGCAGGTCAAATTTGTGTGGAGCCTAAAGTGTCTCTTCCTGATCGATTTTCAGGGGGTACGGATGACTTTATCCGTTTTAGAGAATCCTGCAAATTGTATTTTCGGCTGCGTCCATCGTCGTCAGGTCATGAGAGTCAGATGATAGGAATAATAATTTCTCTGCTTAAAGGGGACGCGCAATCCTGGGCCTTTTCTCTGCCACCCGGTTCTCGGGCCCTCCGGTCGGTGGAGGAATTTTTTAAGGCTCTGGGATTAATCTACGATGACCCAGATTGGGTCTCGATGGCAGAGTCGAGGTTACGTAATTTATTTCAGGGTGAACATACTGCAGAGGCTTACTGTGTTGAGTTTAGGAGATGGGCTACGAAATCAGAGTGGAATGATCTGAGAGATTGAGGGATGCCCTTGCTTTTCATGAATACCCAGACTCTTTGGAGAACGCCATGTCTTTAGCAGTACGGTTAGATAGACGTATCAGAGAAAGGTGTAGGGCTCCCTCCACGCAAGGGATCCCTTCTGCGAGTGGTTTCGTCTCTACTACCTCCCTGGGTGATGTTACAGGTAACTCTGGGATAGTGGAGGAACCCATGTAGCTGGGTCAGACTTTAGGAAATTGCACAAACTGTGTTACTATTGTGGAAAGAGTGGTCATTTTATTTTTGCTTGTCCTTATGTTAAAATTTCCCTGTCGCTTGGTAGCGTGAATAGCAGGCAGGGACAAAGTTCCCTGCAGTTCCCGTTTTCTCCTTCCAGCTGTGGTGGCGCTAGAGTCAAGAATTTTTTGTTGTTGAAGTATTCCTTGATTGTGGTGCTGGGATAAACCTAATTGACTCTCTTTTTCTTCAAAACCTAGGACTAAGTACTTGCACTTTAGAGAATGAGATTCGAGTTTTTGCATTTGAGTCTTCCCCTCTTTCTCAAAGGAGTCTTACTCACATTGTTCATGGTATTCACTTAAGGGTGGGTGATGCACATGTTGAAATTATTTCTTGTTTTGTCATGAAGGATTTGCCAGCTCCTATAGTTTTGGGGTTGCCATGGTTGATTAAACATAACCCAATTATAGATTGGCAAGCGAGACAAGTGTAAGGCCGATTCATTGGCCTGTATTTGTGGGAGGGGCTTGGTTGCCTACTTCAACGGCCAGTGCCCTCCCACAAATCGTACGACGTGCAGAGTTTTGCAGGAAGCGTGCGCTCGTACCTGGCATCTTGTCTTCAGCAGGCAGGTGAGTGGAGTCCGGTCGGCTGGCCCCTAGGTGAGTGGGGCTATGCTCCGGACCGCATCGCTTCTTTTCCTCCAGGCTGGGGGCGGACCGCACGGAGGCCAGGCTCCCTCATGCACCATGTCTGGCCGTCATTCAGGGGGAAGGGGGGCGGCGGCGGAGCCGCGGCGGTATCTGCGCCCCCCTCCTCCCCCCGTCCACACAGGGATCCCGAACACTGCCTTCCTCCGGCGGGGGGGGGGGGGGCGGAGCCACGGCGGGGGGCGGAGCCACGACGGTGACGTGCTCCCCTCCTCCTGTCCACACAGGGTTCACTGCCCTCCTCCGGCGGGGGGCGGAGCATCGGCGGGGGGGGCGGAGCTACGACGATGACGAGCTCCCCTCCTCCCCTCCACACTGGGCTCCCGAACACTGCCTTCCTCCGGCGGGGGGGGGGGGGGGGGGGGGGGCGGAGCCACGGCGGGGGGGCGGAGCCACGACGGTGACGTGCTCCCCTCCTCCTGTCCACACAGGGTTCACTGCCCTCCTCCGGCGGGGGGCGGAGCCTCGGCGGGGGGGGGGCGGAGCTACGACGATGACGAGCTCCCCTCCTCCCGTCCACACAGGGTTCCCTAACACTGCCCTCCTCCGGCGGGGGGCGGAGCCACGGCGGGGGGGCGGAGCCACGACGGTGGCGGCGCTCCCCTCCTTCCCGGCTCACAGGTCCACCACGTTCTACTTCACCAGCGGGGGGCGGGACACTCGATGGAGCAGGGGCCCCCCCCCCTACCCCTCCGATCTGGCCAGCGTCGCACTACCTCCCCACGTGGTGGGCGGGCTCAGCCGGCGGTGGGTCGGCCCCCAGATGAGGGAGGGCGCCCCCGCACTGAGCGCCCTGCCAGGGAGCGAGTGCGGCGCCACGGGGCCACAGTTTATCCGGATAAGGGGGGGGGGCTGGGTCACATGAGGCCTCCCCCCTGTCCCGGCTCCTAGATGCCAGGGGGCTGCGCCGTTTCCCCACGTGGTGGGTGTGCCCAGCCGGCGGCGGGTCGGCCCCTCGAGCAAGGGGGGCACCCCTGCACTGGGCACCCTGCCAGGGAACGGTGTGACCCCCCACGCGGCAACATTCATTTGACCGATGTGGCGGGGCCCGCGTTGATTCAGGGGCCCCCCCGCACCGGTTTAGGCCAGAGGGCTACGCTACTCCCCACGCGGTAGAAGTGCTCAGCCGGCAGGTGGGTAGGCCCTGAGCGACGGAGGGCACCCCCCGCACTGGGCACTCTGCCAGGGAGCCGCGCAGCCCTCCACGTGGCTCACGTTCTGTGTTGGCGTGGGGCAGGGGCCAGTGCGCTAGAGGGTCCCCCCATTCGGGCCACGGTGCCAGGGAGCTCCGCGCTCCCCACGCGGTTATCGTGGTGGAATGCGGGGGGCGCATTGGCCATGCTCTGCGTTTTCACTAAAGTCTGGCACGGGCCGCCGTGCCACCTAGATAGGCAGGGATCCGTGACAACGCCGGAACGGTCGTGGGGGGTACATCTTAGCCAGTGACTAACCCCTTCTACCGGTCACCTGCAGCTTACAGCTCATGTCCAATCATTCCATGTTTTACCTGCACGGTTCCGTATGGCAGGCACGATCCACAGTTGACACCTTCATTGTTTGCTTCCAGGGTCCAAGTTGTCTTGATCTCATTACGTAATTGTGGCTTATCGGTAAGGTAGTAGGGGTTCACGTGGGGGAGGGGAAAGGAAGTGCCCATCAGTGGGTTATGTGTCTCACGCATTGTCTCACGTCCAGGTTGTGCTGTTTCACGAACTTTCTGTGGTGGTCAGTGTAGATTTCTGAGTAGGTAAGTAGATCATTTCCCCCGTGTTGTATTTCCGGGTGGCGGTTCCTGGCCACTCCCTCACGGTTCCTTTTGTGTCAGTGTGCATAGCTACACGGGGGCAGTACACCTTTCCTTGCTTTGCGTGCAGTTCACGGATACTGGTGGTCGTCCAGTTTAGCCGGTCACTTATGTTACTGTTTCCACAGCTGTGATGTCACACGCATCAGACATCATCGAGGCGTCCGTGGACGAAAACGCAGCAGGAATGTCTGAGGGGGGCAGTATTCCGTCCCTACGTGCATGGACCATTCCCAAGCTCATGTCGGAGCTAACGAAGAAGGGCGTCCCTTTCCCGGCTTCCGCCAGGAAGGCAGAGTTGTATCGACTGTGGAAAGACTCTTTAGTGCCCAGTATTGACGATCCCCCTATGGCCACGGTGCAGACGTCACTCGCGCAGTTGCACGTCATGTTGAACAGTCTGACTTCGGCGGTCACCTCGATACAGGCTAGGTTGGAATTAATCGAGTCTCACGTCCCGGTCGTTCCGATTTCTGCCCCTGAGGTCCCGGTCGTTGCCACCTCTGCCGTAGGGGATACCCGTTCTGTCCAGGCCATCCCCAACGTGGCTCCATCTCATTTCGTGCCAATCAGCATCAGGAAAGACATCCTTGAGGGTAGGGATGTTAACCTCGCTTCATTGCTGATAGCCTCCAGAGACTTGTCTGACAACAAAGTCATAGCTTGCGGGGAAGTCTCGGTGGTGCTGAGAGGCCGTGACCACAGGCTTAACCGCAAGCTAACCATCCCAGAATTTGTCATGGCGTTCAGCCTTTTAGGGATGTTATATGTTCTGCCAGGCCGGACAGGAGGGAGGAACTCGATCTGTACCTCTTTCGGGTTACAGAGTTGGGTTACAAGTATGGAGGAAATTCGTTTTACGACTATCATTGTTCGTTTTGGCCAAAGCAGCAGCTGCGCTTTCCCAGTTCCAACATGTGACAGATTGGTCTAACTTAGACACAGAACTGTTCTGCAGGCACTTTGCTGGCCTGAAAGCTCCCTCCTGTTCCGCCTGTCAGTCCATCTTCCACTCGGTAGAGTGGTGTCACTAGTCAGCCGCCAGTACCTCATCGTACCCGTCCAGCTCTACAGCTGGACCACTCGATGTTTTCAGACCCCCCCAGCTCCGTGGACAAGCTAGGTCGGCCCATTGTTCAGCTAGGTAGGGCTCAGATCTGCCAAGAAAGTCGAGGGCCCGTCCACAGTTATCACCTTTCTGGGCATTGAACCAGACTCACAAGACATGTTAGCCAGGTTACCTTCGGACAAATTGATGAGGATCAGAGAAGTTATCCACAGGTTTGCAGTCACGACCGTGGTCACTAAGGCCGATTTGCAGTCACTACTGGGCATGTTAAATTTTGCCATGCGCATCATTCCGCAGGGCAGGGCGTTCATATCCCGCCTGTTGGCGCTCCTGGCCACGGCCCGGAGCAGGACAGCCCAGTGTGTCTGGATAGTCAGGCCTTAGCTGATCTCCACATGTGGGATCAATTTCTTTGTCAATGGAATGGGGTGTCCTTGTTCAGTCCCGAGTTGTCGTGTAATTCTCCTGTAGTATTTTCAGATGCGGCCGCAAGCTCAGGTTTGGCCGCTATTTTTGGCACCCACTGGGTCGCGGGCGAATGGCCTGCCGAGGTGAGACAGATCCCAGGTTTCCTCCACTCCTCGGTATTGTTCGAACTGTACCCCATTGTGGTAGCTGCCTACATATGGGGCAATCGTTGGGTAAATCAGTCTGTTCTGTTTGTGTCTGACAATGCAGCAGTGGTAGACGTTGTAAACAGTGGGTCGTCTAGATCATCCCATGTTATGTGTCTCTTGAGACTACTAGTACTACTCTCCCTACATCACCACTTCCATGTCCATAGCGCGCATGTGCCAGGTTCACAAAACGTGGCTGCCGATGCCTTATCAAGGGCTAATTTCTCCCTTTTCTTACAGGTCATGCCAGAGGCAGATGTAGTGGGCGCTACCGTCCCTCCTCACGAATCCTTAATCCTAGCGTGACTAGTCACCTAGAGACGGCCCACGCCTTGATTTCCAAGTCCCTTTCCCCCAACACCACCAGGGTATAAGTTTCAGGGGGAATGTCCTCAGGAGGAATCTAGTTTTGTAGAATACATCCTGGCGTTCATTGGCTACTGCCACTCAGAACTAAAACTCTCTCATAACACCGTGAGATCATACCTGTCGGGAGTGCAACATTTCTTCTCCATCAATCATCCCGAACGGACATCAGTGTTCTCCATGCATGCTGTCAAAGCCGCACTCAAGGGTTTGAGCAAGTGCGGGCCCCAGGGCCAAGTACGTAGGCAGGCTGTCACAGGGCTCCTTTTCGTAGACTTTATGACGTTCTGGATAGGAATCCTTTTGGGGTTCTACCCAACCTGGTGCTCAAATCCGCCATCTATCTAGCTTTATGGCTTCTTGAGGCCTGGGGAGTTCACTTGTTCTGCTGGCAGCAGCAGGTTTCTCACAGTCGACCAGCTGGTCCAAAACGCCGAAGGTTACGTGCTGCTGCTGAGGACGTCCAAAACCTCACAGGTGGGGCCCCCAGTACCGGTGTCTTATTTCCCGCGTCTCATCAATGGTGCCCTGTCACAGTTCTGTCAACTACTATCAGCCTTGTCAGGGTCCGGGCCAGATAGTCCATTATTGCCCTTTGGGGTGGCGTCACTCACCACCCATCAGTTCGTGTCCCACGTACGCTCCCTGGTGGCCAGCTTGGGCGGCGACGCCACCGCGATCTCGGGACATTCGTTCCGCATAGGTGCTGCGTCCGCGGCTTCCAAGAATCAGGTGCCAGCGCATGTCATTCAGAAATTAGGGCGTTGGCGCTCCACGTGTTTTAGCCGTTACATACCTCACCCCGAAACTGAGATGTCAATAGCTTTCAGAGTCTGGTTTGTAATCACGTTGTAATAAAGTACTCCTGCCTACCGGTATGTCTTTTGCCCTCTTTCAGGCGTCCCTCCACGACGCGGTTACGGCACAACTCTGACCGCTTTAGTGTAGGGCATCCCAGGTAGATCTCGGTACGTTCCTGGTTGCCACGACCACAAATCATTGGTTGGAGTGAGTTTTGTTCGGATAATTGTCTTGGCACATCTATCTCTGGGGTGTCCGCTACGATTTTACCTCAGTATCTCTCAGATTTTGCGGATGTCTTTTCGGAGGGTGGGGTTCAGGAATTACCCCCTCATCGAGACTACGATTGTCCAGTTAATCTTATCCCTGGGGCTAAATTGCCAAAATCTCGGCTTTACAACCTTTCTCAACCCGAAAGAGAGGTCATATTAGGCCATCTAAGTCTCCGGTGGCAGTAGGCTTGTTCTTTGTAAAGAAAAAGGATGGACCGCTGAGACCGTGTTTGGATTTCCTGGAATTGAACCGTATTACGGTCCGGGATCCATATCCCCTGCCTTTGATTTCTGACCTTTTTGATCAGATTGTGGGAGCCAAAGTGTTCTCCAAGTTGGATTTGAGGGGGGCCTACAACCTGATCAGAATCAAGGAGGGGGATGAGTGGAAAACGGCCTTCAATACGCACGAGGGTCATTTTGAGAATCTGGTTATGCCTTTTGGGTTGACGAATGCGCCAGCAGTATTTCAGCGATTCATCAATTACATTTTTCATCACCTGGTTGGGAGGTTCATGGTGGTTTATTTGGATGACATTTTAATTTATTCTCCTGACCTGAAGACCCATCAGGATCATGTGAGACAGGTTTTGACGATCCTTCGGGAGAATAAATTATATGCTAAATTGGAGAAATGTTTATTTTTGGTGCAGGAGCTTCCATTCTTGGGATATCTGCTTTCTGACTCTGGTTTTCGTATGGACCCCGAAAAGGTCCGGGCGGTTCTGGAATGGGACTGACAAGAGAATCAGAAAGCTTTGATGCGGTTCTTGGGGTTTACTAATTATTATAGGAAATTTATTTCAAACTATTCCACCATTGTAAGACCTCTCACGGATATGACTAAGAAGGGTGCTGACGTCTCTGTTTGGTCGGATGAGGCATTGCAGACCTTTTCGGCTATTAAGGAGCGTTTTGCGTCTGCTCCCATTCTGGGGCAGCCCGATGTGTCTCAGCCACAGCCAATCATCGTGGAGGTTGATGCATCTGAAGTGGGGGTTGGAGCGGTACTGTCGCAGGGTTTATCTCCTGGCAAATAGGTCCCGTGTGCTTTTTTCTCCAAGAAGCTCTCAGACGCCGAGAGGAATTATGATGTTGGAGATAGAGAGTTGCTGGCTATCAAGTTGGCCTTTGAGGAATGGCGTCACTGGTTGGAGGGGGCATCTCACCCCGTTACGGTATATACAGACCAAAAGAATTTGGCTTACTTGCAGTCCGCCAAGCGTCTGAACCCTAGACAGGCCAGATGGTCACTGTTTTTTACCAGGTTCAATTTTGTGGTTACCTTTCGCCCAGGGGTTAAGAACGTCAAGGCAGACGCCTTGTCTCGCAGCTTTCCTGGGGGAGGTGATTCAGAGGATCCTGCTCCATTTTGGTGGATGGGGTGGTGGTCTCCGCTCTGTACCCCGAATTGGAGATGGAGGTGTTGGGAGCCCAGGAGGGGGCTCTTGGTTCTTGTCCCCCAGGGAGGTTGTTTGTTCCTGAGGGCCTGCGATACAAGGTATTTAAGGAACATCACGATACTGTCCTTGCTGGGCATCCTGGTGATAAGTCGACCTTTGATCTTGTGTCCCGGAGGTTCTGGTGGCCCGGGTTACGTAAGAGCATTGAGGATTACGTGGCAGCTTGTGAAACCTGTGCTCGGTCAAAGGTTGCTCTCACTTCACTTCTTCCATTGTCTATTCCGTCTCGTCCCTGGACGCACTTGTCTATAGACTTTATTACGGATCTACCAAGTTCCTCCGGGAGAACAGTAATTTTGGTGGTAGTTGACCGTTTCAGTAAAATGGCTCACTTTATATCTTTATCTAGTCTGCATAACGCCAAGACCCTTACGCAGATTTTTGTGGATAATATTGTGAAATTGCATGGTATTCCTTCGGATGTGGTCTCCGATAAGGGCACGCAGTTTGTCTCCAGGTTTTGGAATTCAACTTTCATTCTCTTCGGCTTTTCATCCGCAGTCGAATGGACAGACAGAGCGTACTAATCAAAACCTGGAGACCTACTTGAGGTGCTTTGTGGCTGAGAATCAGGAGGACTGGTCCTCATTCTTGTCTCTAGCAGAATTTGCTTTGAATAACCGTAGGCAGGAGTCCACGGGTAAGTCGCCGTTTTTCGGCGCATACGGCTTTTGTGATGTTGTGATAGATCACTGTGACCTTTACTCTTTTTCTCCTGATGCATGATGGGGGAGGAGGAGCTGTACCAGGAAGTCAGACAGTGTGTGTGAGGGGAACTGGAAGCAGACACATGAGGCTGAGAAGGGATTACATCTGATAAGGACAGAAGCTGTTGGAATAAGACTCCTCCATGTAAGAATGCCATAATGTTCTGAGTAATAAACCTTGCTCTGGTTAAGTAGTACATCGGCCTGTGTGCGTAACTTGCTGAGCAGATACTGGCAGCATTGCCAGCAGCACCTGAGAGACACAGAGTGTCCGGGGGACATAACAGTGGCGACGAGGATTGTGGATTTTAGCACACATGGCCTTCATAGGGTTTATTCAACCATTTGATCCTGCAGCTGAGTCATGGATCTCCTGGGTGGAGAGGCTGGAGCAGTATATGGAAGCGAATAATGTGACTGTTGAAAAGAGAAGTGCAGTTTTTCTCACTGCATTGGGTCAAGCTGCATATGGAACCCTCAGAGACCTTGTTTCTCCAGACAAGCCAGCCTCTAAGTCCCTGCCTGAGTTAATTCAGACGCTACATACACACTACAACCCGAAGCCGTTGGAAATCGCGGAGCGGTTTAAATTCTACGGTAGAAGGCAGCAGGCCGGGGAGGATATAAAGACATATATCATTGCTTTACGTAAACTGGCTGCCACTTGTCAGTTTGGAGACTACCTACAGACGGCTCTCCGTGACATGTTCGTCATGGGACTCTGCGACCCAGCCATACAGAAACGTTTACTCACAGAACCCGACTTGACTCTGACGAAAGCCACTGACCTTGCTACGGTCATGGAGTTGGCAACACGGGACGCCACCCTACTGAAGGCACCACCTACAACTCCTGCAAGCCAGGGTGAGGAAATATTCCACACTGCTATCACTCAACGCTCGAGACGCCCGTCCCCTGCCACTCAGCTTAAACCTCGCCACCCTAATTCTTCTGTCTCTGGGACCCCGACTTGCTACCGTTGTGGTAACACTACTCACAGTGCGCCTGCTTGCAAGTTCAAGGATGTCGTTTGTTTTCGCTGTGGGAAGACTGGTCATATTGGGCGCGTTTGCCGCAGCTCTCGCTCCCCGAACACTACCACTAAAGATAGACGTAAATAGACATTCCGTGTGGATATGGACAATAACGGTTTTAGCTCTGATGAGGAGACATGTGTCCAGCATGTTGGACTGTTTCGAGTAGCTGGGAGTACTCTGGCGATTAAAGTGGATGTCACACTCAATGGCTGTCCTGTCTCCATGGATGTTGATACAGGGGCAGCTGTGTCTGTCATTTCATGGACTGATTTAAAGGCATCGGGTCTGTCCCTGCCGCTAATACCTACAAAGCTCACGCTACAAACCTACAGCAAGGAACTACTACAGCCCTTGGGTTATGTAAAGCCCCTTGTTACATTAGGCAACCACAGTCAAAGTCTACGCCTTTATGTTGTAAGGAATGGAGGTCCTCCGCTGTATGGAAGGGACTGGATCAAAGCCCTGGGCATGCCTCCTTTTACCATTGGCCAATGTACATTGCTTTCTAAAGTAGACCATTGGGTGGAATCCCTGAAGTCACGTTTTAAAGAGGTTTTTGAGGACTCTTTGGGCACCGTAAAAGGAAAGATGGCCCACCTCCTCTTGAAGCCTGGTGCTACACCTCGTTTTTGTAAGGCAAGATCAGTACCTTTTGCCTTGCGGAAAAAAGTGGAAGCAGAGCTGGACCACCTATTGGCTGAAAAGATCATAACGAAAGTGGATAGAAGTGAATGGGCATCACCAATTGTGCCTGTCAAGAAAAAGAATGGAGACATTAGGATTTGTGGTGATTTCAGGGTAGCTCTGAACAACCAACTTCTTGTGGATCAATACCCATTGCCTCGACTTGAAGATTTATTTGGCTCACTGGCTGGGGGGCAAAAGTTTACAAAAATAGACTTAAAGCAAGCTTACCTGCAACTGCAAGTACACCCAGATTCACGCCATCTGTTGACCATTAACACTCATAAAGGATTATTCCAGTATAACCGCATGGTTTTTGGCATAGCCCCAGCTCCAGCCATCTGGCAGCGGATCATGGATGAGGTACTGGCAGGAATACCTTTCACCCAATGTCTACTGGATGACATGCTCATCACTGGTCCCACTGATGAAGAACACAGAAAGAATGTTGAAGCTGTGCTAGGGAGACTCCAAAAGTATGGTTTACGTGTCAATCTGTCAAAATGCGAATTTCTCAAGTCTCAACTGGAGTTTTGTGCCCACACGGTGGACCGTCATGGGTTACACACTACTGAAGAAAAGGTTAAAGCCCTTACCCATGCCCCTACCCTCCGGAATGTCACCCAGCTCAGGTCCTACCTTGGCCTCCTAAATTACTACCACCGTTTCTTGCCGAACCTAGCGCACCAGCTCTATCCATTACATCGCTTACTGGATGCAAGAGCTAAATGGATATGGACAGACAAATGTGAAGAAGCTTTTCGGCTTTCTAAAGAACTCATTCTGTCTTCTCGAGTTCTGGTCCACTATGATTTAAAGAAACCCGTCATCCTGGCTTGTGATGCCTCGCCTTATGGACTGGGTGCAGTGCTTTCTCATGTCATGCCGGATGGCACGGAGCGCCCCATTTCTTTTGCCTCCAGGTCTTTAACCTCAGCAGAACAAAACTACTCCCAGATTGACAAAGAAGCTTTGGCCATTGTATGGGCCACAAAAAAATTTCACGCGTACGTCTATGGTCGGGAGTTCACACTTATCACTGACCACAAACCTCTGTTGTCAATACTGAACCCTCAGAAAGGAATTTCTACAACAACCGCATCTCGCTTACAAAGGTACGCTTTATTTTTAGGAGCTTATGCTTATTCGATCAGATACCGCTCCCATGATACCCATAGCAATGCTGATGCATTTTCCAGATTGCCACTAAGAGATGACCACCCACTAAGAGAGGTACGTGTAGTGGAAGTACACAGGCCACAATCTTGCATGTCCACCTCCCTGATTGCCAGACATACAGCCACAGATCCTTTCCTGTCTCAGATATTCTCTTATGCTCAGACTGGATGGCCAGGGAGTGTTTCAGGTGACTTTCGTCCGTACTTTGCCAGAAAATGTGAGCTTGTGACTAATGCTGGTTGCCTACAATGGGGCAATAGAGTGATTATACCCCAGTACTTGCAATCAACCATGCTACGGATACTGCATGAAGGCCATCCTGGTGTGGTGCGCATGAAGCAGCGGGCCCGGAGCTATGTTTGGTGGCCACAAATGGATACAGCAATTGAAGATTATGTTGCTCAATGTCCTGGGTGCTGTCAAGCCCAGCGACCCCAAAAGAGAGGAACCCTGCAACCTTGGCCATGGCCAACAGAACCGTGGTCCAGACTCCATCTTGATTTTGCTGGCCCCATCCAGGGTAAAATGTATTTGATCGTGGTAGATGCACATTCGAAATGGCCGGAGGTTTTTCAAATGCCTTCTATTACCTCAGCTGCTACCATTCTAGTCTTAAGGAAGCTCTTTGCTCAATTTGGCTTGCCTACAGCCATAGTCTCCGACAATGGAACTCAATTTACATCGCATGAGTTTCAATCCTTCCTTAGTGGTTTGGGTGTCCAACACTACAAAACAGCTCCTTATCATCCAGCTTCAAATGGGCTGGCAGAACGATTTGTGCAGTCATTTAAGAAGCACTTACTGTCCACTCTGGACCAGGTTGGACTGTCAGAAGAGAAGCTGCTGGAATTCTTGATCATGTACCGTAACACGAAACACGCTACTACTGGGCTGTCACCGGCTTTTCTTATGTTTGGCAGGCATCTCCGCACCAAACTTGATTTAGTTCGTCCGCAGGAGCAGTCACCAACACCTCCTCCGCCGGGCCGTCTGGGATTCCGTGCCGGTGATCTTGTATGGTCTCAGAATTACAGAGCTTTGCCTCCTTGGCTTCCTGGTGTTATTGATGGAACTCTTGGCAGAAGGCATTTGTGTTCGGCGACACCTTTCACAATTGAGGAAACGCATTTGCCGGCCACTAGTGACAAAACCGACCCTTCTTTCTGACCACCCACCAGAGTCTACTCTGAACTCTGCTGGTGACATATGGCATGGTGTCTGACATGATCCCACAAGTTTACACCCAAACCCTGAACCGGTTGGTGACCATATTCCTGAGGAGCCCGGACATGTGCCTGAAGTTACAGAGACTGATTTATCTGTGGGACGCCCACTGACATCTCCAGTACCTTTGACTGACTTTATTCCTCCCGGTGCTGTACCTCTGCGTAGGTCTACCCATCAAAGACGTCAAACGCCTCGCTGGCAAAGTGCTGAAATCTTACGGGACACATTGGAGGTCAGGGAACAGAGACAAAGGGCTCATGAAGTGCTGCGGAACTCACAGAACTGAATTGGAGATACTACTTGCTGAACTGATCTCGCTTGCCTTGTTATGTTATGTGTTCAACATTTTGTTCTCTTGTTATGTTTTGTTTTTGTTTTTGTTTTTTTGGGGGAGGAAAGGAGGTGTGATGTTGTGATAGATCACTGTGACCTTTACCCTTTTTCTCCTGATGCATGATGGGGGAGGAGGAGCTGTACCAGGAAGCCAGACAGTGTGTGTGAGGGGAACTGGAAGCAGACACATGAGGCTGAGAAGGGATTACATCTGATAAGGACAGAAGCTGTTGGAATAAGACTCCTCCATGTAAGAATGCCATAATGTTCTGAGTAATAAACCTTGCTCTGGTTAAGTAGTACATCGGCCTGTGTGCGTAACTTGCTGAGCAGATACTGGCAGCATTGCCAGCAGCACCTGAGAGACACAGAGTGTCCAGGGGACATAACAGCTTTCATCCTCAGTTTGGTACCTTTTCTGGGACTGGTTCCTCTGGGATGCCAGAGGAGGAGAGATTTTCTTCTGCCTTGTCTTCCATCTGGCGGAAGATCCAAGGGAATTTGGAGAAGATGGGTGAGAGGTATAAGCGAATGGCTGACAAGAGACGTGTGACTGGTCCGGACCTGTGTGTTGGTGATCTGGTATGGTTGTCCACTAAAAATATTAAGTTGAGAGTGCCATCTTGGAAACTGGGTCCAAGATTTATCAGTCCGTACAAAATATCTGCAGTGATCAACCCAGTAGCGTTTCGGCTGGATCTTCCGCAAACTTGGAGGATTCATCACGTATTCCACAGGTCTTTACTGAAATAATACGTGAAAGCGGTGGAACCATCGCCATTGCCTTCTCCTCCTGTTCTGGTCGATGGAAATTTGGAGTTCGAGATCTCCAGGGTTCTCGACTCTAGAGTTCTTCAGGGTTACCTTCAGTATCTGGTACACTGGAGGGGATACGGTCCTGAGGAGAGGATGTGGGTTCCTGCACGGGATGTCAGTGCCAGCCGATTGGTGAGGGCTTTTCATAGATCCCATCCGGATAAGGTTGGTCCAGGGTGTCCGGAGGTCACCCGTAGAAGGGGGGGTACTGTCATGCCCGGCTCCGACTATGTGCGGAGGTCGGCCAGAATAGCAGCACGTGTTTAGTGTTTGTTTTGGAGTCGTGCTGGATCCGCCTCCCATCAGGTGCACTGGGTGGGGTCATTAGTTAAAATGGCTCTCAATTCCAGCGCTCTGAGCGGGTTATAGAAATCAGTCTGGCCTAGCAAGCAAGGAAAGAAGGTTTTCTGATAAGATAAGTGTGGTTTCTATTCTTGTTGTTTACTGTTTTAGTTGTGTTGGTATCTTCTCTCCCATCCAGGTTTTGTGCGAGCAGGTTGCTCCTATTTCCTCTTTTCACCATCTCAGGGAATATAGGGTGTATTATCCCAGGCCAGGCACGAGGACACAGCATTCCTACCACCAAGGTCTGCCTGTGGGCTGAGCAGTGCAGGGAGAGAGGTCAGGGATTAGCTAGGAGGTGACCCTTCCCCTGCTTCTCGCTCAGAGCCTGGTTGTTGGTTTTTCTGTGTGTCTGAGTGCTTGTCCGCCGTGACAATAGTAGCCCCCTTATGATGTGTTCCAGTACAAAAATGCTCCTTTTTAGAGTCCCCGATGTCCCCATAGTGCTTCCCCCATTTACAAAGTAATAATCCCCCACCTATTGTGGCCCAACAGCATGCTGTTTAATAAAAGTATTAAACTTAAATACCTTCATTCTGCTGTCAGCGATGCGGTGCAAGACATTGACCTTTTCTAGTCCGTGCCCTGAGCTGTATGCAGCCCGGCTCAGGCAGCATGATGATGATGGCACCGGACTCTGATAGGCTACAGGAACTAGGACTAAAGCCTATTGGAGTGAGACATTGCTCCCATGCACCGCTACAGCATTCAACTATATCACTATCCTGAGAACAGGAATGCAGTGGAAAATGCAGAAATGAGCGCTTCCTCTGCCCCTCACTTGCCCCTACCTGGCGCCATCTGAGGCAATTGCCTCATCTTGTGGGAGGATCGAATTGAAGAATTACAGCCTAAACAGAAACAATTTAGTATTTTTAGTCTGTCGTAGACTTGTATAGAGTTTCAATACAAGTCTATGGGAATGACTAAGCAGTTTTTCCAGACAAAACAAGTCTTCAGACATAAACAACAGAGTTAACCAAGTCAGTAAGAAGTTCAGGGTGTCTGTTTTTTTCCACTTTAAAATTTTGTAAAAAGTCGCAAAAACGTTCAGTATTAACTGGCTGTGCATTAACCCTTTCCACAGTGCAGTGCAAATACACTGCAATAACAATACAAATGCACACAACATAAATAAAAAATGTAAGTTAACCCTTCAAAGTGCAATAAAGTACGAAGTTGATGGCTTTGCATAATAGCAATAGGGACAAATGTCCACAAATGTCCATAGTCCAAAGTAGCCTGGCTCGGGGCACTATACCACAAGACAAAGACCCAAAGCACGCGAGTAAATGAATTGAAGAATGGCTTAAAAGGGAGCTTTGTGTTTAGGGGTTCACTTACTTTAGCTCCCTGCACTGTAGATGTTTACTCATTGTGCTCAATATTAGGCTACTTCCACACTCGCGTTTGTTGCGGATCCGTCATGGATCTGCACAAACGCATCCGTGACATGAACAGCACAACTGGTTGCGTTATTGGTTTAGTTGCATTGTGTTTGTCTATAATTGTGATTTAGATACAATCAGACCACATTCTATTAGCAATGAAGACAGAAATCCAGGTAATTCCAAAGGGCGCACTTAGGCTACTTCCCAACTTGCGTTGTGAATTTCGGTATTGAGATCCGGCAGAGGATCTCAACGCTGGGATTAAACGGATCCGCTTTGATTTTGCACATCACGACGCATCCATTCCATTAGGATGGGGTTGTGTGAAATCAAAACTAAAAAAAACTAAAAAACGTATCCGTCACTAAATACATTGAAAGTCAATGGGTGATGGATCCGGTTTTTTTTGGCTTAAAAAAAATAAAAATGGATCCGTCAACATTAATTTACATTGTTTTCAGTGCCGGATAATTTTTTCCAGTTTTTATCACCGGACACAAAACTGCAGCTTGCAGCGGTTTTATGTCCAGTCACAAAACAGAAGACATCCTGATGCATCCTGAACGGAGGACCAAACGGAAACTTTTATTTTTTCCGTTATTGAGATCCTCTACCAAATCTCAATACGGGAAAACAACAACGCGATTCTGAAAGTAGCCTTCCTTTTTCTTCCAATTGTAAGCGCTGGACGACCGCATCCTTTGAGGCTCTGCTACAATAACGATTTAGACATAGCAGAGCTAGGATGGTTTTCCAGATGTCTGAAGCACAAGGGGTTAAGTGATGGAACCATCCGGCCGACACATTGGCCTCCCTTGATCCTTCTGTGGAAACTGTATTTATAAATCACATCCTGTTTGGATTATTTTGTCCTAACAAAAAACACAAAGAATACAAACAAAAACCCCAAAAACATGAAATTCAGCATGACAATAAACAGCGCTGCCGCTCGATGTACCCCGGAGGGCTCTTGAGCTGAGCATTGGGCGGCTCTCCATGGCGGCCGCATGCTTCAAGTGCATCGACCAGCTGCGAACACCTGATGTTTTCATTTCAAAGCGCAGAGAACCTGCGCAGCGGCTAATTATGGATTCTATACCCTAAATGCTCTGATTGTAAGCGGCGGCGGCAGCTCTATCGTATGGCCCCCACAAGGTCCCTGATCCCGGGTAATGAGTTTCCGGACGGTTCCGTCCGTCACATCATGTCTCAGAGATGGATAACTTGTTACCTTTTTTCTGGGGCTGATGTTACTGATTGAAAATAAAATGATGCTGACGCGTTTTACGGCGATGAGAGATTGTTCAGCAGAAGGCAGGACAAGTTACGGATTTTACACTGAAGAGGACCTCTCGCCGCCCCCGACATGTCCTAACAGTTCTGAAGACTCTATGTTGGGCCATTCTTCTATTATTCCTGTTCTGAATGAATTGCTAGCAGTCTGCAATCAAGGTCCTGTTGGGGGGGGGGGGGAGGGGGGTCCCTGCACAGTCTGACTCTATCCAATCAGTGCTGCCAGTGTCAGACGGTGCGGGGACA
Organism: Bufo gargarizans; assembly: GCF_014858855.1. Lineage (NCBI taxonomy): Eukaryota > Metazoa > Chordata > Amphibia > Anura > Bufonidae > Bufo > Bufo gargarizans. The sequence goes on along the minus strand of NC_058085.1, from coordinate 373,939,343 downwards.
CGCCCCCAACTGGTAACACTCAGCTGGACCTTCATTGCAAACTGCCAGCAATAAATCCTTAACTTCTAGTAGGAATAATAGAGTTCATACAAATAGATGCTCCAGAATTCTTATTACAAATTTAAGAATTTTGTGGACTGGAAAGCCATGCGCGGCCCCCCCTCCATTGTCCGTCAGGGTATGTCATCACGGGGCAGGAAGATATTGCAGGTTGTATTTTAATCTGACCGTTCTTCTTGGAGATAAGCGGCATCAGTGTTATCTGGCAGCCGCTTATCCCTATTGGAATACTTTTTTTGCATCCGCCTGTACACGGTTGTATATCTCGGTCACGCCATCAGCCAGAAGTACAGTCGGACCGCTCGCCGGTCGTTCCTCTGATGTTTTCCATCTCAGTAGCGGGGCAGCTGGCGCCTCTTATCTCTGTTGTGCTCGCTGCAGCAGTCATTAACCCACATCATGTAATTTCTGGGAGCTGTATACATCACACTGCGTGCTCTCCCTTCAGCACACTGCCGCCTGAACATTCTGTGCTGCATGTGGACAGATGGACGTCTACCAAGGCCCAGGCCTGACATATGGGAATCTGATGGGTGCCCGACCAACGGGTGAACTCAGCTGACATCGGGCACAATCCAAACGTCGCACAGCGCATCATGTCTCGTGCTCCAGTCACAACTAGAGTTACTTGGCGTTCTTTGTGGTAGCTTATGGTGTACCAGCAAAACTGTGACTGCAGCTTTGGAAGTGACTGGAGTAGAGTGGACTGGAGTTTTATTTAAAGTCAGACATAGGTGAGGATTCATTTGCTTTTACCCACTGTAAAAAGTAGACTATCCCTTTAAATGCAGCATTGCAGTGTTAGGGCTCTTTCACACGAGTGGATGCGGTGCAGGTAATCCGCTGCGTTAAAGAGTGTCGAGCCGCGTCCGGACAGCAGAGACACGGAGCAGTAACGTGACTGATAACGCTCTCTGTGACCTTGTTACTACAAGAAGCGACGCGGGTGCTGGGAAGCGAGGTAAGTACAACCTCTGTGAGGGGCCCGGGCGTATGGGGAGGAACCCCTATAATCTGAGATCATCAGTGAAATTGGGGAGACCCTGGAGCAGTGACCGCACCCATGTCTCTGCGCCCGTCGCTGGTCGCTGGGGCTCGCTGCCGCCCGTCATACGATTCTACAGACGCCAAACATCAGGGATTTCACCTGATGTGACCTCAAGAAGCAGATTCAGGTCTGGGGTGGAAGGAGAACAGAACGTAGCGCAGATGTAGCAGAGCTGAGCTTGTCACTTAGCTGTGTGATACTGCTTCCTGAGAGTGTATCTGAGCTTATCATGTGTGATACTGCCTCCTGAGAGTGTATCTGAGCTTATCATGTGTGATACTGCATGCTGAGAGTGTATCTGAGCTTATCATGTGTGATACTGCATCCTGAGAGTGTATCTGAGCTTATCATGTGTGATACTGCTTCCTGACAGTGTATCTGAGCTTATCATGTGTGATACTGCTTCCTGAGAATGTATCTGAGCTTATCATGTGTGATACTGCCTCCTGAGAGTGTATCTGAGCTTATCATGTGTGATACTGCATCCTGAGAGTGTATCTGAGCTTATCATGTGTTATACTGCATCCTGAGAGTGTATCTGAGCTTATCATGTGTGATACTGCTTCCTGAGAGTGTATCTGAGCTTATCATGTGTGATACTGCATCCTGAGAGTGTATCTGAGCTTATCATGTGTGATACTGCTTCCTGAGAGTGTATCTGAGCTTATCATGTGTGATACTGCATCCTGAGGCAGTGTATCTGAGCTTATCATGTGTGATACTGTATCCTGAGAGTGTATCCGAGCTTATCATGTGTGATACTGCTTCCTGAGAATGTATCTGAGCTTATCATGTGTGATACTGCTTCCTGAGGCAGTGTATCTGAGCTTATCATGTGTGATACTGCTACCTGAGAGTATATCTGAGCTTATCATGTGTGATACTGCTTCCTGAGAGTGTATCTGAGCTTATCATGTGTGATACTGCCTCCTGAGAGTGTATCTGAGCTTATCATGTGTGATACTGCATCCTGGGAGTGTATCTGAGCTTATCATGTGTGATACTGCTTCCTGAGAGTGTATCTGAGCTTATCATGTGTGATACTGCATCCTGAGGCAGTGTATCTGAGCTTATCATGTGTGATACTGCATACTGAGAGTGTATCTGAGCTTATCATGTGTGATACTGCATCCTGAGGCAGTGTATCTGAGCTTATCATGTGTGATACTGCTTCCTGAGAGTGTATCTGAGCTTATCATGTGTGATACTGCATCCTGAGAGTGTATCTGAGCTTATCATGTGTGATACTGCCTCCTGAGAGTGTATCTGAGCTTATCATGTGTGATACTGCTTCCTGAGAGTGTATCTGAGCTTATCATGTGTGATACTGCATCCTGAGAGTGTATCTGAGCTTATCATGTGTGATACTGCTTCCTGAGAGTGTATCTGAGCTTATCATGTGTGATACTGCTTCCTGAGAGTGTATCTGAGCTTATCATGTGTGATACTGCATCCTGAGAGTGTATCTGAGCTTATCATGTGTGATACTGCTTTCTAAGAGTGTATCTTAGCTTATCATGTGTGATACTGCTTCCTGAGAGTGTATCTGAGCTTATCATGTGTGATACTGCATCCTGAGAGTGTATCTGAGCTTATCATGTGCGATACTGCTTCCTGAGAGTGTATCTGAGCTTATCATGTGTGATACTGCTTTCTAAGAGTGTATCTTAGCTTATCATGTGTGATACTGCATCCTGAGAGTGTATCTGAGCTTATCATGTGTGATACTGCTTCCTGAGAGTGTATCTGAGCTTATCATGTGTGATACTGCTTCCTGAGACTGTATCTGTACTTATCATGTGTGATACTGCATCCTGAGAGTGTATCTGAGCTTATCATGTGTGATACTGCTTCCTGAGAGTGTATCTGAGCTTATCATGTGTGATACTGCATCCTGAGAGTGTATCTGAGCTTATCATGTGTGATACTGCTTTCTAAGAGTGTATCTTAGCTTATCATGTGTGATACTGCTTCCTGAGAGTGTATCTGAGCTTATCATGTGTGATACTGCTTCCTGAGAGTGTATCTGAGCTTATCATGTGTGATACTGCTTCCTGAGAATGTATCTGAGCTTATCATGTGTGATACTGCATGCTGAGAGTGTATCTGAGCTTATCATGTGTGATACTGTATCCTGAGAGTGTATCTGAGCTTATCATGTGTGATACTGCATCCTGAGAGTGTATCTGAGCTTATCATGTGCGATACTGCTTCCTGAGAATGTATCTGAGCTTATCATGTGTGATACTGCATCCTGAGAGTGTATCTGAGCTTATCATGTGTGATACTGCATCCTGAGAATGTATCTGAGCTTATCATGTGTTATACTGCATCCTGAGAGTGTATCTGAGCTTATCATGTGCGATACTGCATCCTGAGAGTGTATCTGAGCTTATCCTGTGTGATACTGCTTCCTGAGAGTGTATCTGAGCTTCTCATGTGTGATACTGCATCCTGAGAGTGTATCTGAGCTTATCATGTGTGATACTGCTCCCTGAGGCAGTGTATCTGAGCTTATCATGTGTGATACTGCTTCCTGAGAGTGTATCTGAGCTTATCATGTGTGATACTGCATCCTGAGAATGTATCTGAGCTTATCATGTGTGATACTGCATCCTGAGAGTGTATCTGAGCTTATCATGTGTGATACTGCTTCCTGAGAGTGTATCTGAGCTTATCATGTGTGATACTGCTTCCTGAGAGTGTATCTGAGCTTATCATGTGTGATACTGCTTCCTGAGGCAGTGTATCTGAGCTTATCATGTGTGATACTGCTTCCTGAGAGTGTATCTGAGCTTTTCATGTGTGATACTGCTTCCTGAGAGTGTATCTGAGCTTATCATGTGTGATACTGCTTCCTGAGAGTGTATCTGAGCTTATCATGTGTGATACTGCTTCCTGAGAGTGTATCTGAGCTTATCATGTGCGATACTGCTTTCTGAGAGTGCATCTGAGCTTATCATGTGTGATACTGCTTCCTGAGAGTGTATCTGAGCTTATCATGTGTGATACTGCATCCTGAGAGTGTATCTGAGCTTATCATGTGTGATACTGCTTTCTAAGAGTGTATCTTAGCTTATCATGTGTGATACTGCTTCCTGAGAGTGTATCTGAGCTTATCATGTGTGATACTGCATCCTGAGAGTGTATCTGAGCTTATCATGTGCGATACTGCTTCCTGAGAGTGTATCTGAGCTTATCATGTGTGATACTGCTTCCTGAGAGTGTATCTGAGCTTATCATGTGTGATACTGCATCCTGAGAGTGTATCTGAGCTTATCATGTGTGATACTGCTTCCTGAGAGTGTATCTGAGCTTATCATGTGTGATACTGCTTCCTGAGACTGTATCTGTACTTATCATGTGTGATACTGCATCCTGAGAGTGTATCTGAGCTTATCATGTGTGATACTGCTTCCTGAGAGTGTATCTGAGCTTATCATGTGTGATACTGCATCCTGAGAGTGTATCTGAGCTCATCATGTGTGATACTGCATCCTGAGGCAGTGTATCTGAGCTTATCATGTGTGATACTGCTTCCTGAGGCAGTGTATCTGAGCTTATCATGTGTGATACTGCATCCTGAGAGTGTATCTGAGCTTATCATGTGTGATACTGCTTCCTGAGGCAGTGTATCTGAGCTTATCATGTGTGATACTGCTTCCTGAGAGTGTATCTGAGCTTATCATGTGTGATACTGCTTCCTGAGAGTGTATCTGAACTTATCATGTGTGATACTGCTTCCTGAGGCAGTGTATCTGAGCTTATCATGTGTGATACTGCTTCCTGAGAGTGTATCTGAGCTTATCATGTGTGATACTGCTTCCTGAGAGTGTATCTGAACTTATCATGTGTGATACTGCTTCCTGAGGCAGTGTATCTGAGCTTATCATGTGTGATACTGCTTCCTGAGAGTGTATCTGAGCTTATCATGTGTGATACTGCTTCCTGAGAGTGTATCTGAGCTTATCATGTGTGATACTGCTTCCCGAGAGTGTATCTGAGCTTATTATGTGTAATGCTGCTTCCTGAGAGTGTATCTGAGCTTATCATGTGTGATACAGCATCCTGAGTGTGTATCTAAACTTATCATGTGTGATACTGCTTCCTGAGAGTGTATCTGAGCTTATCATGTGTGATACTGCTTCCTGAGAGTGTATCTGAGCTTATCATGTGTGATACTGCTTCCTGAGAGTGTATCTGAGCTTATGTGTGATACTGCATCCTGAGAGTGTATCTGAGCTTATCATGTGTGATACTGCTTCCTGAGAGTGTATCTGAGCTTATCATGTGCGATACTGCATCCTGAGAGTGTATCTGAGCTTATCATGTGTGATACTGCTTCCTGAGAGTGTATCTGAGCTTATCATGTGATACTGCTTCCTGAGGCAGTGTATCTGAGCTTATCATGTGTGATACTGCTTCCTGAGAGTGTATCTGAGCTTATCATGTGCGATATTGCTTCCTGAGAGTGTATCTGAGCTTATCATGTGTGATACTGCTTCCTGAGAGTGTATCTGAGCTTATCATGTGTGATACTGCATCCTGAGAGTGTATCTAAGCTTATCATGTGTGATACTGCATTCTGAGAGTGTATCTGAGTTTATCATGTGTGATACTGCTTCCTGAGAGTGTATCTGAGCTTATCATGTGCGATACTCCTTCCTGAGAGTGTATCTGAGCTTATCATGTGTGATACTGCTTCCTGAGGCAGTGTATCTGAGCTTATCATGTGTGATACTGCATCCTGAAAGTGTATCTGAGCTTATGTGTGATACTGCTTCCTGAGAGTGTATCTGAGCTTATCATGTGTGATACTGCTTCCTGAGAGTGTATCTGAGATTATCATGTGTGATACTGCTTCCTGAGAGTGTATCTGAGCTTATCATGTGTGATACTGCTTCCTCAGAGTGTATCTGAGCTTATCATGTGTGATACTGCTTCCTGAGAGTGTATCTGAGCTTATCATGTGTGATACTGCATCCTGAGAGTGTATCTGAGCTTATCATGTGTGATACTGCATCCTGAGAGTGTATCTGAGCTTATCATGTGTGATACTGCTTCCTGAGAGTGTATCTGAGCTTATCATGTGTGATACTGCATCCTGAGAGTGTATCTGAGCTTATCATGTGTGATACTGCATGCTGAGAGTGTATCTGAGCTTATGTGTGATACTGCATCCTGAGAGTGTATCTGAGCTTATCATGTGTGATACTGCATCCTGAGAGTGTATCTGAGCTTATCATGTGTGATACTGCTTTCTAAGAGTGTATCTTAGCTTATCATGTGTGATACTGCTTCCTGAGAGTGTATCTGAGCTTATCATGTGTGATACTGCATCCTGAGAGTGTATCTGAGCTTATCATGTGTGATACTGCATCCTGAGAGTGTATCTGAGCTTATCATGTGTGATACTGCTTTCTAAGAGTGTATCTTAGCTTATCATGTGTGATACTGCATCCTGAGAGTGTATCTGAGCTTATCATGTGTGATACTGCTTCCTGAGAATGTATCTGAGCTTATCATGTGTTATACTGCCTCCTGAGAGTGTATCTGAGCTTATCATGTGTGATACTGCATCCTGAGAGTGTATCTGAGCTTATCATGTGTGATACTGCATCCTGAGAGTGTATCTGAGCTTATCATGTGTGATACTGCTTCCTGAGAGTGTATCTGAGATTATCATGTGTGATACTGCTTCCTGAGAGTGTATCTGAGCTTATCATGTGTGATACTGCATCCTGAGAGTGTATCTGAGCTTATCATGTGTGATACTGCATGCTGAGAGTGTATCTGAGCTTATCATGTGTGATACTGCTTCCTGAGAGTGTATCTGAGCTTATCATGTGTGATACTGCTTCCTGAGAGTGTATCTGAGCTTATCATGTGTGATACTGCTTCCTGAGAGTGTATCTGAGCTTATCATGTGTGATACCGTGTCATGTATCTGACGCTACCATGTGTGATACCATCTGCTCACCTTTGTGTATCTAATCCTATGTGCATACCCCCCAACTTTTGAAAAACACAAAGAGGAATAATATGAAAAAATTTTTCATACTAAGCCCCGCCTTTAACTCCGCCCAGAGCAAAACTATACACACCCAGTCCCCTGAATGCCCCCACATAGTAGTTATTTCCCCATTGTGCCAGCACATAGCACTAATGTCCACATTGTTCCCCCTTCACAGATTATGCCCAGATATGTGCCATCTTCAGAGGAAGTAAAAAATATAAAAAAAATTGGGGGTCAGTCAGCACATCCTGGTGCGCAGGTGCACGTCGCCATGGCTGAAAGCGCAAAAGCAAAAAACAGTAAATACAGTAAATACTCAGTAAATACTCACCTAGTTCTCCCGATGATCAACGCGCCCCAGCAGGACACTGTCACTCACTGCTCTGCTGTGTAGGAGGAGCATAGGCCTATTCCGCCTCCTCGCCTGCAGAGTCCAGCTGTGTGAGGGCATCGCCCTGCTGCTGGGGTCGGCTGACTGCTTCCTATGGAAACACAGACAGCTGACAGCAGGACACACCTCAGCCGTTCTGGGACCGCAGGACAGCCACTGAAATCCAGGACTGTCCTGCCAGATCCAACATGGTTGAGAGGTATGCCTATGTGTGATACTGTCTGCTGAGCTGTTGTATCCAATCCTGTCCTGTGTAATATCATGTGTCATAATGTCTGCTGAGCTGTGTATCTAATCCTATCCTGTGTGATACTGCCTGCTGAGCTGTGTATCTAATCCTATCCTGTGTGATACAGTCTGCTGAGCTGTTGTATCCAATCCTGTCCTGTGTGATACTGTCTGCTAAGCTGTGTATCTAATCCTATCCTGTGTGATACTGTCTCCTGACCTGTGTATCTAATCCTATCCTGTGTGATACTGCCTGCTGAGCTGTGTATCTAATCCTATCCTGTGTGATACTGTCTTCTGAGCTGTGTATCTAATCCTATTCTGTGTGATACTGTCTGCTGAGCTGTGTATCTAATCCTATCCTGTGTGATACTGTCTGCTGAGCTGTGTATCTAATCCTATCCTGTGTGATACTGTCTGCTGAGCTGTGTATCTAATCCTATCCTGTGTGATACTGTCTGCTGGGCTGTGTATCTAATCCTGTGTGATACCGTCTGCTGAGCTGTGTATCTAATCCTATCCTGTGTGATACTGTCTGCTGAGCTGTGTATCTAATCCTATCCTGTGTGATACTGTCTGCTGAGCTGTGTATCTAATCCTGTCCTGTGTGATACTGTCTGCTGAGCTGTGTATCTAATCGTATCAAGTGTGATACTGTCTGCTGAGCTGTGTATCTAATCCTATCCTGTGTGATACTGCCTGCTGAGCTGTGTATCTAATCCTATCCTGTGTGATACTGCCTGCTGAGCTGTGTATCTAATCCTATCCTGTGTGATACAGTCTGCTGAGCTGTTGTATCCAATCCTGTCCTGTGTGATACTGTCTGCTAAGCTGTGTATCTAATCCTATCCTGTGTGATACTGTCTCCTGACCTGTGTATCTAATCCTATCCGTGTGAATACTTGCCTGCTGAGGCTGTGTATCTAATCCTATCCTGTGTGATACTGTCTTTCTGAGCTGTGTATCTAATCCTATTCTGTGTGATACTGTCTGCTGAGCTGTGTATCTAATCCTATCCTGTGTGATACTGTCTGCTGAGCTGTGTATCTAATCCTATCCTGTGTGATACTGTCTGCTGAGCTGTGTATCTAATCCTATCCTGTGTGATACTGTCTGCTGGGCTGTGTATCTAATCCTGTGTGATACCGTCTGCTGAGCTGTGTATCTAATCCTATCCTGTGTGATACTGTCTGCTGAGCTATGTATCTAATCGTATCAAGTGTGATACTGTCTGCTGAGCTGTGTATCTAATCCTATCCTGTGTGATACTGCCTGCTGAGCTGTGTATCTAATCCTATCCTGTGTGATACTGTCTGCTGAGCTGTGTATCTAATCCTGTCCTGTGTGATACTGTCTGCTGAGCGGTGTATCTAATCCTATCCTGTGTGATACTGTCTTCTGAGCTGTGTATCTAATCATATCCTGTGTGATACTGTCTGCTGAGCTGTGTATCTAATCCTATCCTGTGTGATACTGTCTGCTGAGCTGTGTATCTAATCCTATCCTGTGTGATACTGTCTGCTGAGCTGTGTATCTAATCCTATCCTGTGTGATACTGTCCTGCTGAGCTGTGTATCTAATTCTATCCTGTGTGATACTGTCTGCTGAGCTGTGTATCTAATCCTATCCTGTGTGATACTGGCCTGCTGAGCTGTGTATCTAATCCTATCCTGTGTGATACTGTCTTCTGAGCTGTGTATCTAATCCTATCTGTGTGATACTGTCTGCTGAGCTGTGTATCTAATCCTATCCTGTGTGATACTGTCTGCTGAGCTGGTATCTAATCCTATCCTGTGTGATACTGTCTGCTGAGCTGTGTATCTAATCCTGTGTGATACCTGTCTGCTGAGCTGTGTATCTAACCTATCCTGTGTGATACTGTCTGCTGAGCTATGTATCTAATCCTATCCAAGTGTACGTGGATACTGTCTGCTGAGCTGTGTATCTAATCCTATCCTGTGTGATACAGTCTGCTGAGCTGTGTATCTAATCCTATCCTGTGTGATACTGTCTGCTGAGCTATGTATCTAATCCTATCCTGTGTGATACTGTCTGCTGAGCTGTGTATCTAATACTATCCTGTGTGATACTGTCTGCTGAGCTGTGTATCTAATCCTATCCTGTGTAATACTGTCTGCTGAGCTGTGTATCTAATCCTATCCTGTGTGATACTGTCTGCTGAGCTGTGTATCTAATCCTATCCTTTGTGATACTGTCTGCTGAGCTGTGTATCTAATCCTATCCTGTGTGATACTGTCTGCTGAGCTGTGTATCTAATCCTATCCTGTGTGATACTGTCTGCTGAGCTGTGTATCTAATCCTATCCTGTGTGATACTGTCTGCTGAGCTGTGTATCTAATCCTATCCTGTGTGATACTGTCTGCTGAGCTGTGTATCTAATCCTATCCTGTGTGATACTGTCTGCTGAGCTGCTGTATCTAATCCTATCATGTGTGATACTCTCTGCTGAGCTGTGTATCTAATCCTATCCTGTGTGATACTGTCTGCTGAGCTGTGTATCTAATCCTATCCTGTGTGATACTGTCTGCTGAGCTGTGTATCTAATCCTATCCTGTGTGATACTGTCTGCTGAGCTGTGTATCTAATCTTATCCTGTGTGATACTGTCTGCTGAGCTTTGTATCTAATCCTATCCTGTGTGATACTGTCTGCTGAGCTGTGTATCTAATCTTATCCTGTGTGATACTGTCTGCTGAGCTGTGTATCTAATCCTATCCTGTGTGATACTGTCTGCTGAGCTGTGTATCTAATCCTATCCTGTGTGATACTGTCTGCTGAGCTGTGTATCTAATCCTCTCCTGTGTGATACTGTCTGCTGAGCTGTGTATCTAATCCTATTATATGTGATACTGTCTGCTGAGCTGTGTATCTAATCCTGTCCTGTGTGATACTGTCTGCTGAGCTGTGTATCTAATCCTATCCTGTGTGATACTGCCTGCTGAGCTGTGTATCTAATCCTATCCTGTGTGATACTGCCTGCTGAGCTGTGTATCTAATCCTATCCTGCGTGATACTGTCTGCTGAGCTGTGTATCTAATCCTATCCTGTGTGATACTGTCATTTGCCACCAGCGACCACACAGCAGAGAGACAGAACAAGCTGCTGTTTTCTGAGGTTCTGTTGTTTCATTTTACGTTCTTTTGATGCATCAGAAGAATAGAAAAAAACGGATCCTGAGCATCAGTTAAAACATGGTTTATCGCAGCTTGGAGGAGAAGGAGATCCTGACCATTAGCGCTGGTCCATGAAGAGCTCTCTGGTGAAAGAATTCAGTGGTCTGGATTCAGAGACTGGGAGATCCAAGAAGCCAGAGGGGGGCTGCACAGCAAGACCCGAATGTATCTCTGATGACTTGGTGAGTGACTGGAGACATTACTGATGGAGTCACCAGTGGATACGGGGACCTTGGGTTATCATAATGAGTTATATAGATGATAAGTGGGACATATCTGTAGCTCAGAGACCGGTATGAACCTTTTACCAGCATTCAAAGTGAACCTACAACAGATCCTTCAGCTTTAAAAGAATCACTGGTTTGGGGCTGGTGGAGGTGACATCGTGGTTTAGGGCTGGTGAAGTGAACATCATGGTTTGGGTCTGGTGGAGGGGACATCATGGTTTGGGACTGATAGAGCGGGTATAATGATTTGGGAATGGTGAAGGGGACATCATGGTTTGGGGCTGGTGGAGGGGACATCGTGGTTTGGGGCTGGTGGGGGAGACATGGTGGTTTGGGGTTGGTGAAGGGGACATGGTGGTTTGGGACTGGTAGAGAGGGTATAATGATTTGGGGATGGTGGAGGGACCATCAATTGGGGGTATTTTACACACTCAGAGCCTGAATGTCTTACCGTCGTTAAGGTAACAATAAATACTAAGGTAGATGAAAACATCTCAAGCTGAAGAAACTATGGATGATGCAACAAGTCAATGACCCAAAGCACACTATAGAATTGTCGAAAAAAAAGATTTGTGTGTAGAAAAGGCCAAGTGTCACAACAGTGGCTCGCAGCTGCCGCTGATCTGCTTACTTCTCCTGGATGTCCGGACTTGCTTCCAGCTGAAGTTCTGGCTGCCGAACTTGCTCTCTTTCTCCTTGCAGGCTGTAGCCTGCTTGCCATCAAAGCCTCTCTGCAAATAGGACATGTGTATGCTTGCTCTTAAAAGGCGAGTGTGTACTCCCTAATCTTCACCAGCCATTAGCTGGTACTTTAGGCACCTTCCCCTGTGTAAGGCTGCCTGAGCAATAGGTTCCTTAGCATGTTAGTTTTTTTTTTTTTTTCATTTTAAGAAAATATTTATTTGAGGCAGTTTCAAGTACAGACATACATTGATAAGAAAAAGTACTGACCCCTATGATTACATGTTCTGCACACACAATATAGGTTTGTTAGAAGGGTCCTCAGTGATAAGCTGATGACACTGAGTACTCGTACTGGAAACTGGGTTTTATGGGGGAGCAGTGAACCATGAGTATTATCTGGGCGCATCTCCCAAACACCAGGATAATCAATTCCCTAGACTATGAATCAGTCATTGAAAGAAGACCTTCACAGTTTTCTTCCAGATACTGATTATCAGTGCAGGTCAAGTAATGATCGTCCAGGAATCGTACTGTATGTGAGCAGACATACACATGTATGGTCATCCCATGTTCGGGGTGGACATGCGCCCACTGGGTGTAAACAAAAAGAGTTTCCTAAGAGCAACTGCATGCAGACATCTGGAAAGTTATGAGAAATCGATAAAGAAAATTATTAGAAAAATGCACAATAAATTGGCTCAAAAAGGGTTGCTCACCCTTCAGGCAGACCCCTCAGCGTGGCCGGACCTGCGGAGGGAACCACACCCACCCGGTCCCCGCCGCTGGGCTCCAGACTCCCTGCTTCCCTGCCGCTGCCTCTGCTCCATCAATTTCTAGTGTTAGGTGGGTCGCGCATGTCCCCCATGTGATGTGACACATAAGGAACACGAGACCGCTGCGGCCAGTCACTGGCTGCAGTGACAACGAGACCCACATCCAACTGCATGTTTATGCGGGGAGAGCAGGGGAAGGGGAGCGAAGGAGTCGGAACCCAGCAGCAGGCACCAGGCAAGCATGATCGCCCCCGCAGGCCCGGCCACGCTGGGAGAGTCTGCCCGAAAGGCAAACGGGGGTTGAAAAACCCATTTAATTTTCTGGAACCAGAACACCCCTTTAAGGGGCAGTGCAGTCCTAGGCCATCAATACCTGATCGGCAGCAGTGTGACACTATGCACTCATGCTGATAAGGAGTAGCTACAATGCAGGAAATACACAGATCTTTCCATTGTGCAGTGGACAAAATGAATGGGCGTAGAGCGGCAGTAACCAGCTCTGGCCACAACACAACGCATGGAGCTGTGTATGTCTGGCGCCAGAGCTACTACTTTTTTTATTTTTTTATTTAATTATCTTTATTAATTAATATATCAAAACATTACAAAATAGAAAAAAGGATACAGTTCCCCCCCCAACCCCAATTCCCTAAAAACCCTCCCCTCCCCCCCTACCTGTGTTGCGTCAAAATAAAACCCTTATAAATAAAGCAATTGAACACAACTAATCAGTCCTCCAGCCACCCCATATCTTAATCCACTTATCCTCAGCTTCCCTCTGTTTATACATAATTTTCTCATAATTTTTTACCTTAACAATTAGATTTATCCATGTATTTATATCTGGAGTGTATCGAGCAAACCAGGTCCGACTGACCAAGACTCTAGCCAACATCAATATCCTACTCAGGAAAATCTTTTGATACTTGTGATTATTTAGTTTAGAAAGATCATTAAGCACGAATACTTGTAGTTCAAAAGGGATTCGGACTTTTAGTTTATACATAATACAATTATTTATAGTATTCCAGTAGTTTATAAGTTCTGGACAAGTCCATATCATATGAAGAAAATCCGCTCCTGCAGTGTCGCATTTAGGGCAGTTAGACGTGTCTCTCAATCCACATTTATTCATCCATAATGGAGTAATATATAATCTATGGCAAATATAGAATTGTATTAGAACATGGTTGAAGTTCTGTGACAGTGAACCTAAGTTCCCAAAAATATTCTCCCACCCTTCTATTTGTAAATTCGGACAATCCACCTCCCACGCTCTTTGTCCTGGTGAATGTGTATCACTGAACCGTGCCTTAAGTAATAACTTATATATATTTGAAATTTTTATTCTAGACAGTGTACCCCCTACCCAATCATTCAAAAAAGATGAATTATCTATATCCAACACCAGTTTATCATCCAAACTGGATAGTACTGAACGCAATTGAAGATACCTAAACCATGAAAAGTTTTCTATGTTATGTGTCATCTCTATTAGCTTGTTAGTTCCTGCAAAGGTGTGGTATATTAATTTATCTGCCATTGTTCTGACTTTTGCCAATTTACTGACCCTCCACTGCCTGACCTGTGTCTGATCTCTGTATTGACCCTTCATTGCCTGCCCTGACCTTGGACTGTGTACAGTATTGCACGTACTCTGCCAGCCCTGACCTTGGCCCCTCCCGATTTTGCCTGACAGGCAGAGACAACTCCAGGAGGTAGCTGCCTGGTGGATCCCCTGCAGAAAAGTCCAGATCCCTGTATAGTGGTTAAAGGGAAAATATCAGGCAACTGCCAGGATAACACCCTTAGGAGCAGCACAAAGGCAAATCTGTTGGTTAATACAGAGGCTCCACACCCACTGCCATAGTGTCCTGACCATAATCATTTGGAGGTACTGTTACTTGACCTGAAGAGGACTGTGCACACAAGGCAGCCTAGAAATATTGATTAACTGAAACACGTATGCAAGGAGATTCAAGGGTTCACTTACCTTTTCTCTCTGCACTGAGGATAGATACTTAAAGAGGATGAGGTGGTAACCAGTTGGGGGGGTGTCCCTGCACAGTCTGACAATGGCAGCACTGACTGGCTGAAGTGAGACTGTGCAGGTACACCCCCCAACTGGTGACCCCCCTCTGTACCCTTACTGCATTAATAACTTCTCGTAGAAATAATAAAGGAACGGCACAAGATACAGACATAAGAACAGATGCTCCAGAGTCGTGAAGCTATTAAAACAGGCGTGTCAGGAGCGGGAAGAGGTCCTCTTTAAAAATGTGCTGAAAATCCCCAATTACAAATGAATTAACAAAAACAAAAGGGCAATTTCTCATCATTTGCAGCAGGATGTATGGTATTGGGGTTCCAGCAATAAGGATATGAACCGTAGGCTGGCCTTCCATATGCAAAAAAACTAGTTAGTAAAGCAGAATTAGTTGTATGAACTATGAGATAACAGACAACAGGGCGAGCAGTCCCTCCCTCTACGTTAGCTAAGCTTTCCCCGGTAAAATCCCCAAATCTACCCAATTATATCTCCCTATTCTCTCCTTACACTCTCCCTATAGTGTCCCTAGTGGATAGATTAACGGCTTGTGTCTCTGCAATGGTTTGTTGTCCGCCACAGCCACAACACATCCTACCGCAGGTGTGCACAGAATGGTGCTTCTTCCTTCAGAGCCAACGGACCTGGCGGAATCCTGCCCCCTGATTGGCTGATCAGGATGTCTGTCAGGTCTGTCAGCCCCTAGATAGATAGATATGAGATAGATAGATAGATACATAGATAGATAGATACATAGATAAACTTATAGATATGAGATAGATGCAAAGATACATAGATAAGCGTATATATATGAGATAGATACATAGATAGATAGATAGATAAACGTATAGATATGAGATAGATACAAAGATACATAGATACATAGATAGACAGGTGAAAGAAAGGTAAATAGATAGATAGATAAACGTATAGATATGAGATAGATACAAAGATACATAGATACATAGATAGACAGGTGAAAGAAAGGTAAATAGATAGATAATAGTAGAAGCCTGAGTGGATTTCTATGTCCTGAAATATAACGAGGTAAAGGTTTGGCGACATGCATACGATTTGGATGAGATTTTGCTTGGATTTTCTGCTGTGAGAGGGGCAGAAGGAGCTTCCTCACTCATAGTCTGTATACGGCTCCTGGGCACAGAATGAAATTGCAAGGTGTACATTACAGAAGAAACAGCCAGACAATCCTGATGCCTCCTTATCAGGGGGTCACCTCTTATACTAGGAGTTTTTCACCCCTGTTCACATTACTCTTACGTTACTATTTTACTATTTTAATCTTCTTCCTGTGGAATATAAATCCATTAATCTTTCATTTATCCTCATGTGCAGTTTACAGTACGATGAACAGTGACGTACAGACTGCGGCGCCGCGGCCGCGCTACATGTGAGTCTCTGTTTTAATTGGTTGTCAAGGATGGATTAAACCTGCAATCTCTCTGCTCCGAGAGCGGCAGCATCACAGTACATTATAAGCCCGGAGCAAGGGGGATCATTATGTAAATATAATGCTGCAGTCAATCATCTGTTCAGTTTGTCTCTTGGCAGGTGACAACCCGGCTCTGCTACATAATACATGTTACAGATTAAGAGCTCTCCGTCTCCGGCTGCTTAAATATCGACCTGCACATTCTTAACCTTAAGGCTAGAAACTAACATTGATCTGTCTGTTCTGCAGAAACACCTAGCGGAAGATAATTTAGATAATATTAACAACACTCTGCCGTCAGTACTGTACACCGACCCGGAAAACTGTACATACATCACATGGTACATGGAGTGTTCTATTCACTGCCATTTACAAAGCAAACGAGCGGGGAAAACCAAGAAAGCAAAACTGTGTGTGATATATACAGTCTACAGAAAGAATAGAGAGGAGAGGAGAAGTGAAGTAAATGAAAAACCAGAGTGTTCAGGCTATACCAGCTGTACATATATAATTATATACAGGGGATACCCAGGTTATACCAGCATGCTCCATATCACTATATACAAGAAGATGTATAACTTATACCAGCTGTACATATATAATTATATACAGGAGATACCCAGGTTATACCAGCTGTACATATATAATTATATACAGGGGATACCCAGGTTATACCAGCATGCTCCATATCACTATATACAAGAAGATGTATAACTTATACCAGCTGTACATATATAATTATATACAGGGGATACCCAGGTTATACCAGCATGCTCCATATCACTATATACAAGAAGATGTATAACTTATACCAGCTGTACATGTATAATTATATACAGGAGATACCCAGGTTATACCAGCCGTACATATATAATTATATACAGGAGATGCCCGGGTTATACCAGCTGTACATATATAATTATATACAGGAGATGCCCGGGTTATACCAGCATGCTCCATATCACTATATACAAGAAGATGTATAACTTATACCAGCTGTACATATATAATTATATACAGGAGATACCCAGGTTATACCAGCCGTACATATATAATTATATACAGGAGATGCCCGGGTTATACCAGCTGTACATATATAATTATATACAGGAGATGCCCAGGTTATACCAGCTGTACATATATAATTATATACAGGAGATACCCAGGTTATACCAGCCGTACATATATAATTATATACAGGAGATGCCCGGGTTATACCAGCTGTACATATATAATTATATACAGGAGATGCCCGGGTTATACCAGCTGTACATATATAATTATATACAGGAGAGGCCCAGGTTATACCAGCATGCTCCATATCACTGTATACAAGAAGATGTATAACTTATACCAGCTGTACATATATAATTATATACCGGAGATACCCAGGTTATACCAGCATGGTCCATATCACTATATACAGAAGATGTATAACTTATACCAGCTGTACATATATAATTATATACAGGAGATGCCCAGGTTATACCAGCATGGTCCATATCACTATATACAAGAAGATGTATAACTTATACCAGCTGTACATATATAATTATATACAGGAGATGCCCAGGTTATACCAGCATGGTCCATATCACTATATACAAGAAGATGTATAACTTATACCAGCTGTACATATATAATTATATACAGGAGATGCCCAGGTTATACCAGCATGCTCCATATCACTATATACAAGAAGATGTATAACTTATACCAGCTGTACATATATAATTATATACAGGAGATACCCAGGTTATACCAGCATGGTCCATATCACTATATACAAGATGTATAACTTATACCAGCTGTACATATATAATTATATACAGGAGATGCCCAGGTTATACCAGCATGGTCCATATCACTGTATACAAGAAGATGTATAACTTATACCAGCTGTACATGTATAATTATATACAGGAGATGCCCAGGTTATACCAGCATGCTCCATATCACTATATACAAGAAGATGTATAACTTATACCAGCTGTACATATATAATTATATACAGGAGATGCCCAGGTTATACCAGCATGGTCCATATCACTGTATACAAGAAGATGTATAACTTATACCAGCTGTACATATATCATTATATACAGGAGATGCCCAGGTTATACCAGCTGTACATGTATAATTATATACAGGAGATACCCAGGTTATACCAGCATGGTCCATATCACTGTATACAAGAAGATGTGTAACTTATACCAGCTGTACATATATAATTATATACAGGAGATGCCCAGGTTATACCAGCATGGTCCATATCACTGTATACAGAAGATGTGTAACTTATACCAGCTGTACATATATAATTATATACAGGAGATGCCCAGGTTATACCAGCATGCTCCATATCACTATATACAAGAAGATGTATAACTTATACCAGCTGTACATGTGTAAGGCCGATTCATTGGCCTGTATTTGTGGGAGGGGCTTGGTTGCCTACTTCAACGGCCAGTGCCCTCCCACAAATCGTACGACGTGCAGAGTTTCGCAGGAAGCGTGCGCTCGTACCTGGCATCTTTGTCTTCAGCAGGCAGGCAGGTGAGTGGAGTCCGGTCGGCTGGCCCCTAGGTGAGTGGGGCTATGCTCCGGACCGCATCGCTTCTTTTCCTCCAGGCTGGGGGCGGACCGCACGGAGGCCAGGCTTCCTCATGCACGATGTCTGGCCGTCATTCAGGGGGAAGGGGGGCGGCGGCGGAGCCGTGGCGGCGTCTGCGCTCCCCTCCTCCCCCCGTCCACACAGGGCTCCCGAACACTGCCCTCCTCGGGCGGGGGGGGGGCGGAGCCACGGCGGGGGGCGGAGCCACGACGGTGATGCGCTCCCCTCCTCCCGTCCACACAGGGTTCCCGAACAATGCCCTCCTCCGGCCGGGGGGGGGGGGGGCGGAGCCACGGCGGGGGGGGCGGAGTCACGACGGTGAAGAGCTCCCCTCCTCCCGTACACACTGGGCTCCCGAACACTGCCCTCCTCCGGTGGGGGGGCGGAGCCACGGCGGGGGGGCGGAGCCACGACGGTGGCGGCATTCCCCTCCTTCCCCGCTTACAGGTCCACCACGTCCCACTTCACCAGCGGGGGGCGGGGCACTCGATGGAGCAGAGGCCCCCCCCCTTACCCCTCCGATCTGGCCAGCGTCGCACTACCTCCCCACGTGGTGGGCGGGCTCAGCCGGCGGTGGGTCGGCCCCCAGATGAGGGGGGGGCACCCCCGCACTGAGCGCCCTGCCAGGGAGCGAGTGCGGCACCACGGGGCCACAGTTTATCCGGCAAAGGGGGGGGCTGGGTCACATGAGGCCTCCCCCCTGTCCCGGCTCCTAGATGCCAGGGGGCTGCGCCGTTTCCCCACGAGGTGGGTGTGCCCAGCCAGCGGCGGGTCGGCCCCTCGAGCAAGGGGGGCACCCCTGCACTGGGCACCCTGCCAGGGAGCGGCGTGACCCCCCACGCGGCAACATCCATTTGACCGATGTGGCGGGGCCCGTGTTGATTCAGGGGCCCCCCCGCACCGGTTTAGGCCAGAGGGCTACGCTACTCCCCACGCGGTAGAAGTGCTCAGCCGGCAGGTGGGTAGGCCCTGAGCGACGGAGGGCACCCCCCGCACTGGGCACTCTATCAGGGAGCCGCGCAGCCCTCCACGTGGCTCACGTTCTGTGTTGGCGTGGGGCAGGGGCCAGTGCGCTAGAGGGTCCCCCCATTCGGGCCACGGTGCCAGGGAGCTCCGCGCTCCCCACGCGGTTATCGTGGTGGAATGCGGGGGGCGCATTGGCCATGCTTTGCGTTTTCACCAAAGTCTGGCACGGGCCGCCGTGCCACCTAGATAGGCAGGGATCCGTGACAACGCCGGAACGGTCGAGGGGGGTACATCTTAGCCAGTGACTAACCCCTTCTACCGGTCGCCTGCAGCTCACAGCTCATGTCCAATCATTCCATGTTTTACCTGCACGGTTCCGTACGGCAGGCACGATCCACAGTTGACACCTTCATTGTTTGCTTTAGGGGCCAAGTTGTCTTGATCTCATTACGTGATTGTGGCTTATCGGTAAGGTAGTAGGGGTTCACGTGGGGGAGGGGAAAGGAAGTGCCCATCAGTGGGTTATGTGTCTCACGCATTGTCTCACGTCCAGGTTGTGCTGTTTCACGAACTTTCTGTGGTGGTCAGTGTAGATTTCTGAGTAGGTAAGTAGATCATTTCCCCCGTGTTGTATTTCCGGGTGGCGGTTCCTGGCCACTCCCTCACGGTTCCTTTTGTGTCAGTGTGCATAGCTACACGGGGGCAGTACACCTTTCCTTGCTTTGCGTGCAGTTTCACGGATACTGGTGGTCGTCCAGTTTAGCCGGTCACTTATGTTACTGTTTCCACAGCTGTGATGTCACACGCATCAGACATCATCGAGGCGTCCGTGGACGAAAACGCAGCAGGAATGTCTGAGGGGGGCAGTATTCCGTCCCTACGTGCATGGACCATTCCCAAGCTCATGTCGGAGCTAACGAAGAAGGGCGTCCCTTTCCCGGCTTCCGCCAGGAAGGCAGAGTTGTATCGACTGTGGAAAGACTCTTTAGTGCCCAGTAGTGACGATCCCCCTATGACCACGGTGCAGACGTCACTCGCGCAGTTGCACGTCATGTTGAACAGTCTGACCTCGGCGGTCACCTCGATACAGGCAAGGTTGGAATTAATCGAGTCTCACGGCTCGGTCGTTCCGATTTCTGCCCCTGAGGTCCCGGTCGCTGCCACCTCTGCCGTAGGAGATACCCGTTCTGTCCAGGCCATCCCCAACGTGGCTCCATCTCATTTCGTGCCAATCAGCATCAGGAAAGACATCCTTGAGGGTAGGGATGTTAACCTCGCTTCATTGCTGATAGCCTCCAGAGACTTGTCTGACAACAAAGTCATAGCTTGCGGGGAAGTCTCGGTGGTGCTGAGAGGCCGTGACCACAGGCTTAACCGCAAGCTAACCATCCCGGAATTTGTCATGGCGTTCAGCCTTTTTAGGGATGTCATATGTTCTGCCAGGCCGGACGGGAGGGAGGAACTCGATCTGTACCTCTTTCGGGTTACAGAGTTGGGTTACAAGTATGGAGGAAATTCGTTTTACGACTATCATTGTTCGTTTTCGGCCAAAGCAGCAGCTGCGCTTTCCCAGTTCCAACATGTGACAGATTGGTCCAACTTAGACACAGAACTGTTCTGCAGGCACTTTGCTGGCCTGAAAGCTCCCTCCTGTTCCGCCTGTCAGTCCATCTTCCACTCGGTAGAGTGGTGTCACAAGTCAGCCGCCAGTACCTCATCGTACCCGTCCAGCTCTACAGCTGGACCACTCGATGTTTTCAGACCCCCCAGCTCCGTGGACAAGCTAGGTCGGCCCATTGTTCAGCTAGGTAGGGCTCAGATCTGCAACAATTATAATTATGCATCTTGTAATTTCGGGCAGTGCCGTCTGTTGCACATCTGCACCAACTGTTTTAGGGCCCATCCCAGGGTCGCGTGCTCATTAAAGTCAGTTAAGAATTACATGAGTGTGGTCAATACCAGCTGCTTACAGGAATTCTTGCGAGATCACCACAATCCAGGGTTCGCGCAGTTTCTGGTTTCAGGATTTCACGAGGGCTTCCACACAGGGTTAGTCACGACTCCAGAGTTCACAAATTGATGAGGATCAGAGAAGTTATCCACAGGTTTGCAGTCACGACCGTGGTCACTAAGGCCGATTTGCAGTCACTACTGGGCATGTTAAATTTTGCCATGCGCATCATTCCGCAGGGCAGGGCGTTCATATTCCGCCTGTTGGCGCTCCTGGCCACGGCCCCGGAGCAGGACAGCCCAGTGTGTCTGGATAGTCAGGCCTTAGCTGATCTCCACATGTGGGATCAATCTCTTTGTCAATGGAATGGGGTGTCCTTGTTCATTCCCGAGTTGTCGTGTAATTCTCCTGTAGTATTTTCAGATGCGGCCGCAAGCTCAGGTTTTGCCGCTATTTTTGGCACCCACTGGGTCGCGGGCGAATGGCCTGCCGAGGTGAGACAGATCCCAGGTTTCCTCCACTCCTCGGCACTGTTCGAACTGTACCCCATTGTGGTAGCTGCCTACATATGGGGCAATCGTTGGGTAAATCAGTTTGTTCTGTTTGTGTCTGACAATGCAGCAGTGGTAGACATTGTAAACAGTGGGTTGTCTAGATCATCCCATGTTATGTGTCTCTTGAGACGACTAGTACTACTCTCCCTACATCACCACTTCCATGTCCATAGCGCGCATGTGCCAGGTTCACAAAAAGTGGCTGCCGATGCCTTATCAAGGGCTAATATCTCCCTTTTCTTACAGGTCATGCCAGAGGCAGATGTAGCGGGCGCTACCGTCCCTCCTCACGAATCCTTAATCCTACCGTGACTAGTCACCTAGAGACGGCCCACGCCTTGATTTCCAAGTCCCTTTCCCCCAACACCACCAGGGCATATACCACCGGGTAGAAGGCGTTTTGCAAGTTTCAGGGGGAATGTCCTCAGGAAGAATCTAGTTTTGTAGAATACATCCTGGCGTTCATTGGCTACTGCCACTCAGAGCTAAAACTCTCTCATAACACCGTGAGATCATACCTGTCGGGAGTGCAACATTTCTTCTCCATCAGTCATCCCGAACGGACATCGGTGTTCTCCATGCATGCTGTCAAAGCCGCACTCAAGGGTTTGAGCAAATGCGGGCCCCAGGGCCAAGTACGTAGGCAGGCTGTCACAGGGCTCCTTTTCCGTAGACTTTCTGACGTTCTGGATAGGAATCCTTTTGGGGTTCTACCCAGCCTGGTGCTCAAATCCGCCATCTATCTAGCTTTTTATGGCTTCTTGAGGCCTGGGGAGTTCACTTGTTCTCCTGGCAGCAGCAGGTTTCTCACAGTCGGCCAGCTGGTCCAAAACGCCGACGGTTACGTGCTGCTGCTGAGGACGTCCAAAACCTCACAGGTGGGCCCCCCAGTACCGGTGTCTTATTTTCCCACGTCTCATCAATGGTGCCCTGTCACAGTTCTCCGTCAACTACTATCAGCCTTGTCAGGGTCCGGGCCAGATAGTCCATTATTGCCCTTTGGGGTGGCGTCACTCACCACCCATCAGTTCGTGTCCCACGTACGCTCCCTGGTGGCCAGCTTGGGCGGCGACGCCACCGCGATCTCGGGACATTCGTTCCGCATAGGTGCTGCGTCCGCGGCTTCCAAGAATCAGGTGCCAGCGCATGTCATTCAGAAATTAGGGCGTTGGCGCTCCACGTGTTTTAGCCGTTACATACCTCACCCCGAAACTGAGATGTCAATAGCTTTCAGAGTCTGGTTTTGTAATCACGTTGTAATAAAGTACTCCTGCCTACCGGTATGTCTTTTGCCCTCTTTCAGGCATCCCTCCACAACGCGGTTACGGCACAACTCTGACCGCTTTAGAGTAGGGCATCTCAGGTAGATCTCGGTACGTTCTTGGTTGCCACGACCACAAATATAATTATATGCAGGCGATACCCAGGTTATACCAGCATGCTCCATATCACTGTATGCAAGAAGAGGTATAACTTATACCAGCTGTACATATATAATTATATACAGGAGATACCCAGATTATACCAGCTGTACATATATAATTATATACAGGAGATGCCCAGGTTATACCAGCATGCTCCATATCACTATATACAAGAAGATGTATAACTTATACCAGCTGTACATATATAATTATATACAGGAGATACCCAGGTTATACCAGCATGGTCCATATCACTATATACAAGAAGATGTATAACTTGTACCAGCTGTACATATATATATATATATATATATATATATATATATACAGGAGATACCCAGGTTAAACCAGCTGTACATATATAATTATATACAGGAGATGCCCAGGTTATACCAGCATGGTCCATATCACTGTATGCAAGAAGATGTATAACTTATACCAGCTGTACATATATAATTATATACAGGAGATGCCCAGGTTATACCAGCTGTAGATATATAATTATATACAGGAGATACCCAGGTTATACCAGCATGCTCCATATCACTATATACAAGAAGATGTATAACTTATACCAGCTGTACATATATAATTATATACAGGCGATACCCAGGTTATACCAGCATGCTCCATATCACTGTATGCAAGAAGAGGTATAACTTATACCAGCTGTACATATATAATTATATACAGGTGATGCCCAGGTTATACCAGCATGGTCCATATCACTATATACAAGAAGATGTATAACTTATACCAGCTGTACATATATAATTATATACAGGAGATACCCAGGTTATACCAGCATGGTCCATATCACTATATACAAGAAGATGTATAACTTATACCAGCTGTACATATATAATTATATACAGGAGATGCCCAGGTTATACCAGCATGGTCCATATCACTGTATACAAGAAGATGTATAACTTATACCAGCTGTACATATATAATTATATACAGGAGATGCCCAGGTTATACCAGCATGCTCCATATCACTATATACAAGAAGATGTATAACTTATACCAGCTGTACATATATAATTATATACAGGAGATGCCCAGGTTATGCCAGCATGCTCCATATCACTATATACAAGAAGATGTATAACTTATACCAGCTGTACATATATAATTATATACAGGAGATACCCAGGTTATGCCAGCATGCTCCATATCACTGTATACAAGAAGATGTATAACTTATACCAGCTGTACATATATAATTATATACAGGTGATGCCCAGGTTATACCAGCTGTACATATATAATTATATACAGGAGATTCCCAGGTTATACCAGCATGGTCCATATCACTGTATACAAGAAGATGTATAACTAACTGATTTTCCTAGTCTACGACGTAAAGTCATAGTTTTATTAAGACACGGAGGCGAATATTGCTTTCTCTTCCTTTACTGATCACCAATAGCAGCAAGGAGAAACAAATGCAAATGGTCGCCATAGTAACCCATACGTCCCACCCCTACAGCCCCAATATAAGGCTGCGTCCAAGGTGGTACTTCCTCTTTCTCTGCGAACCAGTCCATAATAACCGATGAACGAACAACTCCGGACCACTCAAAGAATGACCTGCGCCAAAGAGACCCACAGAGTCCAAGCAGGAACTTTCCAGCGACAGGATCCACTTCAAGGGAAGGACTGGAAACCATCATCCAAGACTCTCAGCAAATCCAACGTGGCAGATGCAGGAGCTGGAGGAAAACACCGTCCAGAACAGGAACATTCCAGGGCTGGAAGACTCAACCTGAAAGAACAAGAGAAGCAAACTCCGATAAAGCAAGAGTATGGCCAAGCCAAACCCATATCCAGCGGACACCAGAGGTCCAGGCCGGCTTAAAGCATACAACAAGTATGAGCACATAATGGCGAAAACTGAACACTATAAATATATAACAGTTCAAAATAGGCCTACCAAATAAAGTAGAACTAACAGGCCAAATCCCCCCCCACACTACAAGAGCCCAGGGGAGGGAAGGGTGGGCAATATTCGCCTCCGTGTCTTAATAAAACTATGACTTTACGTCGTAGACTAGGAAAATCAGTTAGTTTTACATCAGACACGGAGGCTTCATATTGCTAGTTCAAAGCTGGCTAACCAAGGGATCAAACAAATGAGGAGGAGGACGGAAATAATACTCACGGAAGGTGGAGGCACTAGACCAGTCCGCCAATCGTAGGATGTCCTCCAGGCGAGCTCCCGAGACCGCCAACGAGGTAGACGCCGCACCGCGCGCCGAATGAGCTGTAAACACCGAAGTGTCCACACCGGCCAGAGCCATAACCCATTTCAACCAACGGGCTAACGTGGGGCTAGTCACAGGACCGAACGGGTGACGGATGGAGAGAAACAATTGCGGCATAGCCGGAGATCTGTAAGAACGAGTCCTGGCCTCGTATTCTTCTAAACAAGCTACCGGGCACAAGGCAGGGGAAGCAGGAAAGCTGGGGTACGACACGACCCGGATGTTTGTCTTCGTGCGTCTCGAAATATTAAAAGACACGCCTTCCGGGGTAAAGGACCTGGCGTCGTGGTCCAGAGCCCGCACATCAGAAACTCTCTTACAAGAAATTAAGCAAAAGAGAGTGACCAACTTTGCGGAAAGCTGACGTAAGGAAAGGTCAGTATTGGTAGGCCAAGAGGACAAAAAGGTAAGCACCAGGGAAACATCCCAAGTGGAAGAAAATCTCGGCCGGGGAGGCCGAGACAGCCGCGTGCCCCGGAGGAGGCGCGAAACGGAAGGATGCTGTCCTGCCGGAACGCCGTCAAATCCTTGATGTGACGAAGAAATCGCCGAACGAAAAAGATTGATCGTTCTGTAAGCCTTTCCCTCTTCAAAGAGGGAGGTGAGGAACTGAAGCAACTGAGCTACAGGAGCTGAAACGGGATCCAGGTCCCGTTCCAGGCACCAGCCAGCCCAAGTTCGCCAGGCCGCCCGATAAGATTTTCGGGTGCCGGGAGCCCAAGCGTCGTCCAGGAGGCGCCTAGTTGCCTCCGAAACTCCGTCGACCGCTCCTGGAGTCCTGAGAGCCGGCAGGCCATCAAACGCAGGGATCCGTCCAGGAGCAGAGGATGGGGCGTCCCCTGAGGGCAGCGCAGGAGAGAGGTCGGGTTCGGTAGAAGGACGGGAATGTCCACCAGAAGCTCCAGGAGAGACGGGAACCACACCTGGGAGTCCCAGAACGGGACTATCGCCACCAACTCCGCCAGATGGCGACGTACTTGGAGAAGCATCCGCGGAATCATCATGAATGGGGGAAAGGCATAGAGAAGGCCGGAGGACCAATCCTGCAGAAACGCGTCCGCCGCCAACGCCTCCGGATCCGGGCGCCAACTGTAGAACCGAGGGAGGTGAGCGTTGAGCCGGGAGGCGAACAAGTCCACGGAAAAGGGTCCCCATCTGGATGACACCTCCGAGAAAATCGACGGGTCCAACTGCCAGTCGCTGCCGTCCGTAAGATGGCGGGAACTCCAATCCGCCCGCACGTTGTGAAGTCCCGGTAGGTACTCGGCCTGCACCATGATGTCCCTGGAGAGACAGTACGCCCAAAAGTCCTTCGCCAATCCCGCCAGAGTAGCAGACTGGGTTCCGCCCAAACGGTTGATATAGCGAACCGCTGAAATATTGTCCATCCGGAGACGGATACATGCGTTGGCCATACCGTTGGTAAAACTCTTGACGGCCAAGGAGCCGGCCAGCAATTCCAGGGCATTGATGTGCAAGTGTGTCTCGACATGCGACCAAGGTCCTCCGGTGGAGACCCCGTTGCAGTGCGCTCCCCAGCCCTGAAGGCTCGCATCCGATTCGATGGTGAATTCCGGCTGGAAACCAAAGATCGCCCTGCCGTTCCAAGCCTCCAGATTGGCGATCCACCAACGAATCTCCTCTCTGGCCTCCGAATCCAATTCCACCATGTCTGCAAAGGAGGCCCCCGAGCGGAGGTGCGCAATCTTCAAGCGCTGTAGGGCCCGGTAATACAACGGTGCCGGGAAGACAGCCTGTATGGAGGATGCCAGCAGGCCGATGATGCGGGCTAGGTGACGCAGGGACAGGTGGGCACTGGTCAACGCCCGTCGCAGTTCCTTGCGAATGGACCGTAACTTGTCCCCTGGAAGGCTGAGGGATTCCGAGATCGAGTCCACTGTGAAGCCTAGGAAGTCCAACCTCTGGGAGGGAGTGAGCCAGGACTTCTCCAAGTTGAGTAGGAAGCCGAGCGACTCTAGGAGATCCGCCGTCCATCGGAGGTGCTGCAGCAGTGTCGACCTGGATTGATGCATCAGGAGGATGTCGTCCAGGTATATTATGAGGCGCACTCCGCGACTCCTCAACCAGGCCATGACCGGACGTAGGAGTTTGGTGAAACACCAAGGAGCCGATGACAAGCCGAATGGAAGGCATGTGAATCTCCAGACCTCGTCTTTCCAGAGGAAGCGAAGGAGATCCCTGGAGTGGGGGGCCACCGAGACCGTAAGGTACGCGTCCTTCAGATCCAGCTTCACGAGCCAATCCCTGGGGGAGAGAAGGTCCCGGAGTAGATGGATTCCCTCCATCTTGAAGTGACGGTACCGTACGATGCTGTTTAGGGCCCGGAGATTGATGACGGGACGCATCTGACCCCCTTTTTTCTGGACCAAGAAAATGTTGCTTATTACCCCCCCCGAGTGGCCGTGAGCCCTCTCTATGGCCCTCTTGAGGAAGAGGGAAGAGAGCTCCTCGTCCACCCGGGCGGAGTCCGATCCCCTCCGAAGAGAGGACGGTGGGTGTTGCACTGAGCAAGGGGTGTCTGTGAGCTCTATGGAGAAGCCCCTGACCGTCGCCAGAACCCATGGGTCTGATGTAATTAGTTCCCAAGCGTGTAAAAAATGCCGAAGCCTGCCCCCTACACAAAGGACCGAAGAATCCCCGACCGGGGTCTGACTTACCGGAGGACTTGCGGGCAGCCGTGTTTCCTCGGAAGGAACGAGAGCGCCATTGTCCCCCTCTGGATGGGAAGAACGTTGGGGGAGACCGCTGGTCTTGAAATGCGGCTCGCTGGGAGAAGGAGCCTCTGGATACACCCCTGCCTCGGGTGCTGGAGCGGCCGGACAGACGGCCCCTGTTGCTGCCGGCCCTGTGAGAGACCCGGCCCTGGAAGACCTTGCGCATAGTTGCCTGCGCCTTGTCCAGAGCGGAAAATGTGCCGACGAAGCGGCTGAGATCCTTTATAAAGGAGTCCCCAAAAAGCAGGCCTTCCGCCTCTTTGCCCGTCTCCGTCTGGGCGAGATTTATAAGCTTGGGGTCTATCCTAAGCAGGATGGCTTTGCGCCTTTCCACTGACAGGGATGCATTGGTTCCCCCGGCGATGCAAATCGCCCGCTGGGCCCAGCCCGTGAGTTCCTCAGGGTCAATGTGGGAACCCTCATGTCTGGCGGATTCCGCCAATTCCATTATCTTTGCCAGTGGACCAAAAATGTCCAGGAGCTTGTCCTGGCATCCTCTAAGGGCTGAGTCTAAACCCTTCTTGGCATTCCACCCAGACTTGGACAAAAATTGGGTCATTTTCGGATCCACGACGGGGGCGTCTCGCAGACCTTATGGGGTATAATAGGCCGTGGGCACTCGGCCCGCAGCTTACTGCGCGCCTCCTTGGACAGAGGACGGCGGGCCCAATGCTCCAGGTAATTACTAATTTGTGTGTCGGGGAGCCACTCCGCCGATCTAGGGTGGTGGAGGGCCTCAGGATCAAACATGGGAGCCCCAGAGGAATCCAAAGGGAAATTGTCAGCAGAGGCCGAGGAGGAATCCCTAGTTAAAGGAACCGCAGGGGGAGTGGCAATAGGGTCGGACCCCAGAGGGGAGTCATCCTCCTCTGAAAAATCGCTAGCCTCTGCCGGATCCTCTGGGCCCGAACCCAGATCCGAGTCAGAGTCGGCATCCGCTTGGGCTCTAGCGTGTTTCCACACCCGCGATTTATCAGCCTGGCGGGGACAAGCTCTTTTACGCGACCTCAGCCCGTCGTCTGGGGTGGTCATCAACACACCGGTCATTGTCTCCTGTCCAACAGGAGGTTCAGCAGCAAAAGAATGCTGAGCAATCTCAGAGGGAGCAAGTCTGGCCCCAGCTAGGGGGTGTGCAGACAGGGCCTGGGAGATGGTCTGTGATAAGACTGTGGACATGGAACCCATAGCCTGCAAAATAGCATTAGACACAGAGCGCTGGATGAGCTGCGCCTGTGTGTCTGAGTCAGTGAGATTAGCATCCCCAGGGAGGGGGGAGGGGGATGACTGGGCAGAGGGATCCATATTGGTCCAGCACAGGGAAACAGGGTACCTGCAGCTAGAAACTGTGAGGGAGGAGAGCCTGAGGAACTAGGGGTAAAGCGCCTGGAGAACGAGGGGTTAATCACCCCAGGAGAGAGAGGAGCGGAGCAGCAGCACAGTGGACCGGCAGCAGGCACGCAGGAGACCGGAGGAAGCGAGATCTCGCGGGAACGGGAACCAAGATGGCCGCCGGATCTCGCGAGATCTCGCTCCAGGCAGCCAAAAGCGCGGGAACAGTGGAGAAGAGCCGCCGATCCGGAGAAGAAGACGCGCGCTAAGAGGGGGGCGTGGCCCACCACCGCTGGAGACAGAAAATGGCGGTAAGGCCAGCGGAGCGCACAAACCAAAATGGGACCCCCAAGCAACACTCCCGAGGGGAGAAGGGGGGAGAGGGAGGAAACACAAGGACCCCCAGAGGGAAGGTCCCAGACGGAAAAAACGTAGAGCGCAAACTAGGACCAGGGAATACTGATGTAGGCAATGGCTTCCATGACAGGGAAAGCCCCTGGGAAAAGGAATGCAGGGTAAATAGCTATACCGCTGCACAATCCCTAACCCACCTAAAGGGAGGAACAAACCCCAGGGGAGAAAATAACAAGGGGAATATAATATATAGCGATATAAGCCCCTAGGGAGAACAAAAGCAGCTAACAGATAAAATGAACATGTTACTTATCTGGTGAGCAGCAAGAAAGAGGAAGTACCACCTTGGACGCAGCCTTATATTGGGGCTGTAGGGGTGGGACGTATGGGTTACTATGGCGACCATTTGCATTTGTTTCTCCTTGCTGCTATTGGTGATCAGTAAAGGAAGAGAAAGCAATATGAAGCCTCCGTGTCTGATGTAAAACTTATACCAGCTGTACATATATAATTATATACAGGAGATACCCAGGTTATGCCAGCATGCTCCATATCACTGTATACAAGAAGATGTATAACTTATACCAGCTGTACATATATAATTATATACAGGAGATACCCAGGTTATGCCAGCATGCTCCATATCACTGTATACAAGAAGATGTATAACTTATACCAGCTGTACATATATAATTATATACAGGTGATGCCCAGGTTATACCAGCTGTACATATATAATTATATACAGGAGATGCCCAGGTTATACCAGCATGCTCCATATCACTATATACAAGAAGATGTATAACTTATACCAGCTGTACATATATAATTATATACAGGAGATACCCAGGTTATGCCAGCATGCTCCATATCACTATATACAAGAAGATGTATAACTTATACCAGCTGTACATATATAATTATATACAGGAGATGCCCAGGTTATACCAGCATGCTCCATATAACTGTATACAAGAAGATGTATAACTTATACCAGCTGTACATATATAATTATATACAGGAGATGCCCAGGTTATACCAGCTGTACATATATAATTATATACAGGAGATACCCAGGTTATACCAGCATGCTCCATATCACTATATACAAGAAGATGTATAACTTATACCAGCTGTACATATATAATTATATACAGGAGATGCCCAGGTTATACCAGCTGTACATATATAATTATATACAGGAGATGCCCAGGTTATACCAGCTGTACATATATAATTATATACAGGAGATACCCAGGTTATACCAGCATGCTCCATATCACTATATACAAGAAGATGTATAACTTATACCAGCTATACATATATAATTATATACAGGAGATGCCCAGGTTATACCAGCATGGTCCATATCACTGTATACAAGAAGATGTATAACTTATACCAGCTGTACATATATAATTATATACAAGAGATGCCCAGGTTATACCAGCATAGTCCATATCACTGTATACAAGAAGATGTATAACTTATACCAGCTGTACATATATAATTATATACAGGAGATGCCCAGGTTATACCAGCATGGTCCATATCACTGTATACAAGAAGATGTATAACTTATACCAGCTGTACATATATAATTATATACAGGAGATGCCCAGGTTATACCAGCTGTAGATATATAATTATATACAGGAGATGCCCAGGTTATACCAGCTGTACATATATAATTATATACAGGAGATGCCCAGGTTATACCAGCTGTAGATATATAATTATATACAGGAGATGCCCAGGTTATACCAGCTGTAGATATATAATTATATACAGGAGATGCCCAGGTTATAGCAGTATGTTCCATTTCTCTTTATCTGTATATGTTAGAATTTATTTCATTTGATCGTCCCTTTAGTTCAGACAGTAAAATGTTTTGAGCGGCTCTGGAGGTTTAGGTTCACGTTGCTCATGTTGTTGCGGTTGTTGTGGTTACTGGCTGTACCGTGAACATGTGCAGTTTTCACAGCTCATAAATAATATCAGTGACAATGGAAAACCACACTTTTTCCATCCTTCTCCGTAAGGTTAGTGTTGATGGCGAATATGCTAATCATACTAATTAGCACTTTGAGAATTCGCGAAAATGTAGAATATAGCGCTATATATTCCGTAATCGCGAACATTCTACTTTTATTTTTTCATCAGTAACCTCCCTTCTTGCTTGTCAGCCAATGAGAAGGCTGCAATGTCTTTGTCTGAGCTTCGCAGCATCCCTAGCAACCAATAGGAAAGCTGCCCCCCCCTTACTATATAAGAACCTCCCCAGCAGCCATTTCCTGCAGTTTTTTTTGCAGATCTGAGAGAGAGCAGTGTCGTTGCTGTGCTCTGTGCTTTCATCTGGATTCTATTCATTTTCCAATTACATTAGATAGTTAGTTAGCTCATCCATATATATAATACAGATCGTCAGTGTAGGTTAGATCTTGATATAGTGTAGCTGATGGTTCCAGTGCAGGGTGTTAGGTAGTGTGATAGGGATTACTGTTTCTCTGCTGTCCATACATACATGCTACAGACATAGTGCTGTGATGTCACAACAATACTTAGTGCACCAATGATTAATATCTACTCAGACCTGATACAAGGTGAAGTTGCGTGTATTGCGCAAAAAATATGCTCTGTTTTTCAGCCTCAATGACCTTTGTGGGGACAGTGAGCAGTTACACGCCAGCCCAGACTTTCGAGGAGAGGTTCATTGCGGACTCCTTTAGGCATGCAACTACTGAAGATGGGAGCTGATGTGGGAGCATGTGTTGTTAGAGGTTAGGAACGTGCGCAAGAGACAGGTGAGGGTGACACAAGTGATGTAGATGATGATGTAGCTGATCGCATGTGGGAGATGGGTGAAGAGGGGGCATCATTATCATCAGGGGGCAAGGGTGGCAGCGTGCCCAGGAGATAGCATGCTGGAAGTGTTGCCCGTAAGACAGCAGGGTGTAAGAAGAGTGCCTAAGAGACTTCAGGTTGGAAGCGTGCCCAAGAGACTGCAGGGTGGAAGCATGCACGAGAGACAGCAGGGTAGAAGTTTGATGCTCCTCCTCGTCACTTGTTTAAGCAGCAATCGATCACTGAGGCAATTGCAATTAGACAACAGTATGCGTGCACTCGAAGTGCAAACCAACGGCGCAGAAGCTAAATGTGCACCTGGCCAAGATGCTGGTACCACAGTCCCTCCCTTTCCATGTGGTTGACAATGGAAGTAGTATGTAGTAGAATATAGAAATCATTCTATTTTTATGCACCCCTTAGGGGGGCCAGGTCTTAATGATGACCATCCTCATCTTTTGCTGGCTTTACTTCTTCCATCTCATTCTTTGCACTCTCTATGTCCTAATAAAGTCAGCGGGATGCAGAGAGAGGAGGAGCTGGATGTTCCTGATGACATATTCTCATCGATATTAGAGAATGTGGAAAAGGAGGAAAAGCAGATGGCAGAAGAAGGGCTCCCACCTGTAGGGCAGGAGAGCGCTGGAGTTGGAGAAATGGGTTCACAACTGGGGGAGTGGGCGGCGGCTTTCTTCTTGTGTCACTCTGGGAATGCCCGATGCCGGTCACCTGCTGCACAACGAGGTCCTCCTCATATTTAGTGTCAGGATGCAAAAAGGTAAGTATAAATTGAATTATTAGGTAATATAGTGGTCACTATTGGCCCCATGTGGCCCCTTTATGTAATTCTTATATAAGAGGGGCATTTTCAGGAGATTACAGGCATATTGTGCTGCCACCAAACCAGCAGCAGCCCCTCTTTGGGCGACATATTATATGGTAGATACTGGTCCCTTATGGCAATAATCCTGCGGTCTAGAGGGTTAAAAAATAATTCCTGTTCTTTCAGTAGTTTTCCATCTGACAGAACAAAGACATTTACAATTTTAATGTACATTTTTATAATTATTCTCAGTCCGTTTTTGAAAGTTCCTCATTGTTTGTATTGTTTTCGGAGCTGATAGTGCGGGGCCCATTTTTGGTTTTAAATTTTTGTTTTTTCCTCTAATAGCCATAACAGTACGGCGATCAGCTCTCAGGAAATTTTTATGAATATTTTAATAGTTCAGACATTTCCGGACGCTTTTTGTTTACATACACTGAACAAAAATATAAACGCAACACTTTCGGTTTTGCTCCCATTTTGCATGAGCTGAACTCAAAGATCTGAAACATTTTCTACATACACAAAAGATCCATTACTCTCAAATATTGTTCACAAATCTGTCTAAATCTGTGTTAGGCCTCCTGCACACGACCGTTCTGCAATTTTAATGGTTCCGCAAAAAAAAACGGAATGTACTCCGTATGCATTGCGTTTCTGTATTTCCATTTTACCGTTCCGTTTAAAGATAAAACATGTCCTATTATTGCCCGCAAATCACGTTCCATGGCTCCATTCAAGTCAATAGGTCCGCAAAAAAACTGAACACATATGGAAATGCATCCGTATGTCTTCCATTTCCTTTTTGCGGAACCATCTATTGAAAATGTTATGCCCAGCCCAATTTTATCTATGTAATTACTGTATACTGTATATGCCATACAAAAAAACGGAATGGAAAAAACGGAACAGAAACACAACGGATCCGTGAAAAACGGACCTCAAAACACTGAAAAAGCCATACGGTCGTGTGCAGGAGGTCTTAGTGAGCACTTCTCCTTTGCCAAGATAATCCATCCCACCTCACAGGTGTGGCATATCAAGGTGCTGATTAGACAGCATGAATATTGCACAGGTGTGCCTTACACTGCCCACAATAAAAGACCATTCGGAAATGTGCACTTTGATCACACAACACAATACCACAGATGTCGCTAACATTTGAGGGAGCGTGCAATTAGCATGCTGACTGCAGGACTCTCTACCAGAGCTGTTGCCCGTGCAATGAATGTTCATTTCTCTACCATAAGCCGTCTCCAAAGGCGTTTCAGAGAATTTGGCAGTACATCCAACCGGCCTCACAACCGCAGACCACGTGTAACCACACCAGCCCAGGACCTCCACATCCAGCATGTTCACCTCCATGATCGTCTCAGACCAGCCACCCGGACAGCTGCAGCACAATCGGTTTGTATGACGAAAAAATGTCTGCACAAACTGTCAGAAACCGTCTCAGGGAAGCTCCTCTGCACGCTCATCGTCCTCATCGGGGTCTGGACCTGACTGCAGTCGTAACCGACTTGAGTGGGCAAATGCTCACATTCTATGGCGCCTAGCATGTTGGAGAGGCTTTCTGTTCACGGATAAGTCCCGGTTTTCACTGTTCAGGGCAGATGACAGACAGCGCGTGTGGCGTTGTGTGGGTGAGCGGTTTGCTGACGTCAACATTGTGGATAGAGTGGCCCATGGTGGCGGTGGGGTTATGGTATGGGCAGGTGTACAGTCATGGCCAAAAGTTTTGAGAATTACATAAATATTGAAAATGTGAAAAGTTGCTGCTTAAGTTTTTATAATGGCAATTTGCCTATACTCCAGAATGTTATGAAGAGTGATCAGATGAATTGCATAGTCCTTCTTTGTCATGAATATTAACTTAATCCCCCCCCAAAAACTTTCCACTGCATTTCATTGCTGTCATTAAAGGACCTGCTGACATCATTTCAGTAATCATCTTGTTAACTCAGGTGAGAATGTTGACGAGCACAAGGCTGGAGATCACTATGTCAGGCTGATTGGGTTAAAATGGCAGACTTGACCTGTTAAAAGGAGGGTGATGCTTGAAATCATTGTTCTTCCATTGTTAACCATGGTGACCTGCAAAGAAACGCGTGCAGCCATCATTGCGTTGCATAAAAATGGCTTCACAGGCAAGGATATTGTGGCTACTAAGATTGCACCTCAATCAACAATTTATAGGATCATCAAGAACTTCAAGGAAAGAGGTTTAATTCTTGTTGAGAAGGCTTCAGGGTGTCCAAGAAAGTCCAGCAAGCGCCAGGATCGTCTCCTAAAGAGGATTCAGCTGCGGGATCGGAGTGCCACCAGTGCAGAGCTTGCTCAGGAATGGCAGCAGGCAGGTGTGAGCGCATCTGCACGCACAGTGAGGAGAAGACTTTTGGAAGATGGCCTAAAGGGCAGCAAAGAAGCCACTTCTCTAAAAAAAAAACATCAGGGACAGATTGATCTTCTGCAGAAAATATGGTGAATGGACTGCTGAGGACTGGGGCAAAGTCATATTCTCCGATGAAGCCTCTTTCCGATTGTTTGGGGCATCAGGAAAAAGGCTTGTCCGGAGAAGAAAAGGTGAGCGCTACCATCAGTCCTGTGTCATGCCAACAGTAACGCATCCTGAGACCATTCATGTGTGGGGTTGCTTCTCATCCAAGGGAGTGGGCTCACTCACAATTTTGCCCCAAAACACAGCCATGAATAAAGAATGGCACCAAAACACCCTTCAACAGCATCTTCTTCCAACAATCCAACAACAGTTTGGTGAAGAACAATGCATTTTCCAGCACGATGGAGCACCGTGCCATAAGGCAAAAGTGATAACTAAGTGGCTCGGGGACCAAAACAGTGACATTTTGGGTCCATGGCCTGGAAACTCCCCAGATCTTAATCCCATTGAGAACTTGTGGTCAATCCTCAAGAGGCGGGTGGACAAACAAAAACCCACTAATTCTGACAAACTCCAAGAAGTGATTATGAAAGAATGGGTCGCTATCAGTCAGGAATTGGCCCAGAAGTGGATTGAGAGCATGCGCAGTCGGATTGCAGAGGTCCTGAAAAAGAAGGGCCAACACTGCAAATACTGACTCTTTGCATAAATGTCATGTAATTGTCGATAAAAGCCTTGGAAACGTATGAAGTGCGTGTAATTATATTTCACTACATCACAGAAACAACTGAAACAAAGATCTAAAAGCAGTTTAGCAGCAAAACTAATATTTGTGTCATTCTCAAAACTTTTGGCCACGACTGTATGTTATGGACAACGATCACAGGTGCATTTTATTGATGGCATTCTGAATGCACAGAGACACCATGAGGAGATCCTGAGGCCCATTGTTGTGCCGTTCATCCACGACCATCACCTCATGTTGCAGCATGATAATGCCCGGGCCCATATTGCAAGGATCTGTACACAATTCCTGGAAGCTGAAAACATCCCAGTTCTTGCCTGGCAGCATACTCACCGGACATGTCACCCAATGAGCATGTTTGGGACGCTCTGGATCGGCGTATACGACAGCGTGTTCCAGTTCCTGCCAATATTCTGCAACTTCGCACAGAAGAGGAGTGGACCAGCAATCTACTCGGTGTGAACAAACACCAACCTTGCGAAGAGTGTTTATTGTTTGACCTTATGTGAGAATAAACATGGACATTTGAATTACGAACTTGTACTTTGCCTCTGCACTGCACCCGCTTATCCCAACTACCAGAGCGAATCCCCACAATATGTTACAGATGATACCACCGGATACGTTCATAACAGATGCAGACGGTTGTATTATCAGTAACGGAAGTGTTTTTGCTGGACCCTGCCAATGCTAGTGTGAAAGTAGCCTCAGGGGTGTAGAACCTGGGATCTTTTAGAACAGCGAACAGGCTATTTTCGGCATCCTTCATGGCCTACGGCAGTGAAGTGGTTATTATCAGCATCTCTGGTGATTTAGGGCAGTAAATCGATTATTATCATTATATTATGGTTGACCTAGGTTGACCTACCCAGAAATAGAGAGGATTCTGCAGCTGTGATTGAATTGAGCTGTGTGTTTGAACAGAGCAAAGCGCTCTGCCCCATCACATTAAATATAATACTCGCCCCAGCCTCCTGGTATCAGGTACTTAGGGGCCCGGACATTTAATGTCTGGAGGGCAACCTCTACCAGAGAACCGTGGTCAGCGGGGACCAACACCTACGTATTTACATCCCTCATTAATGCAGTAATATAACGCTAGACATTTACCATATATCCCTGGACTCTCATGAGTTCCTATTAACCCTTACATCTCTGAGTCTTGAAAAAAAAAACTGATGCAAATAGGGGGAGTGGTGAGTCGGCTGCATGGGGTAAGCAATCTTTTAATGAACCCCACCTTCAGCTGGTCATATCAATAAAATATATGTTGGCCAGATTTTGGTGGGAATGGTTGACCAAGAAATGTGTACGCGGGCATCTCAACTCTCCCCGAACGGCAGGTGTTGGAGGAGAGAAGCATTGCTCTGCTGGACGGCTTAGCTCCCTTCTCCCATTCACAACACATGCACACAGGGCTGAGACAGGTATTTATAGAGGATCGGCAGAACTAGCTGTTGGCCCAATGACCGTTTAGCTGGCAGTTATCTCACTTGTATGGCTGGCCTGATTGTATTGATCGCCCAAGTGGGGTCAGGGGATCTAGCAGAACGTTAGGTCAGCTATCAGCTATGTTACATTGATGGCCTTTAGTGAGGAACGCTGAGACAGTTTACACCAACTCTGTGATACATAGTAACATATATTATTTGCCTTAAAGGAGGGATGGAGCATCGACTTCAATCACCTTTACACTCAAGTGACACAGAGACCTGTCCCATATCTGATCTGGAGAAACTGACCCTGATAGAGAGTCCCTGGTAACACAAGTGATAAGATTAACAATTCTTTAGGTCAAAGGACAAAGCGTTCTCTATAGGGTCTTCTGTGTCATGCAGTTGCTTAGTAAATCAGGGCCGCTCTTCTGATAACATTCACGTCTCTTATGTTATTGAATTGGTTTTGTTAAGTGTTGTTAGCAGCAGAGGACCCGGCTTGTCTCCACCATGAGTGATTGCATTAGGTACTTAAGTAGATTCAACAAGTGGTGGACTGAGGGCACCTGCTGATTGGTATCAGAGGTTTTCAACTGAACTGTATAGTAACTGTGCCTCTAAGCCAACCACAGCTCACTGGGTCCTCCATTGAGCCATCCACTGGGCCTATCACCATTGAGTCCTTCACTCAGCCTTCCACTGAGATCTCCTCTGATGCCACCACAGCTCTCTCCACTGAGTGCACCACTGGGTCTTTTATTGAGCCATCCACTGGGGCTATCATTGAACTCAACATTGGGTCCTTCACTTCACTAATCACAACCACCAATAGACCCTCCACTGAGTCCACCACTAGTTCTCCATTGAGCTTATCACTGACATTACTACTTGGTCCTTCATTGAGTCCATCAATTGATCTACAGCTGGGCCCTCAACAAAGTCCACCCTTGGTTTCTCCACTGAGCTCATGGTTGAGCTCACCATTAAGCCCTTCATCACAGAAATCTCCACTGACTCACCCCCCAATCCCAACTTCTGTATGTGGCTTCCCAACAAATTGCAACAATGACAGGGATGCAAACAGTAACAGCCACCATAAGATAAAATAATGGATGCTCTTAGATCTTCCCACCAACATGCGCATTCAGCAGAGAGGGAGAGAAAGAGGGAGAGAACGAGGGAGAGAAGGAGAACGAGGGAGAGGAAGAGAGAGAGTGGGAGAGAGAGAGGGAGAGAGAGAGAGAGACAGAGAGAGTGAGGGAGAGAGTGAGGGAGAGAAGGAGAACGAGGGAGAGTGGGAGAGGGAGAGTGAGAGAGAGAGCGAGGGAGAGAGTGAGGGAGAGGAGAACGAGGAAGAGGAAGAGAGGGCGTGAGAGTGAGGGAGAGTTGGAGAGAGAGAGGGAGAGTGAGAGAGACCGAGAGAGAGACAGAGAGCGAGGGAGAGTGAGAGAGACAGAGAGAGCGAGAGAGAGCGGGAGAGAGAGAGAGCGAGGGAGAGACAGAGAGAGCGAGGGAGAGAGGAAGAGAGAGAGAGCGGGAGACACAGAGGTAGAGCGAAAGAGAGGGAGAGCGAGGGAGGGAGAGAGGAAGAGAGAGAGAGAGCGGGAGACACAGAGGTAGAGCGAAAGAGAGGGAGAGCGAGGGAGGGAGAGAGCAGGAGAGAGAAGGAGAATAAGAGAGGGAGAGGAAGAGAAAACGAAAGAAAGAGAGAGCGGGGGAGAGAGCAAGAGAGAGAAGAAGAACGTGAGAGAGGGAGAGAGAGAGAGGGAGGGAGAACGAGAGGAAGAAGAAGAACGTGAGAGAGGGAGAGAAAGAGAGAGAGGGAGGGAGAACGAGAGCGAGGTAGAGATAGGGAGAGAGAGAGGGAGAAAGAGGCAGAGAGGGATAGAGAGAGGAAGAGCGAGAGAGAGAGAGAGAGGAGAGTGAAAGAGAGAGACTACCACAATGAATTAAGTCATTATGGGTAATTTTCCAAGATGATCCATTTGATGAGTGACCTCAATGAGGACCTTTCACCTGTGTCCATAGGACAACATAGTCAATGTCCATAATATCTCGGGGTCACATATTTATGCTCTGGATAAATGAAATGTACACATGAACTAAGCAGGCGCGCCATGATTGTGTTATTCCGAGGTGCACTAGTTCAGCTACAGGCCAGAAGAGGATCAGTGAAAGAAACCCTTAAGTGACCAT
This sequence comes from Bufo gargarizans, assembly GCF_014858855.1. Classification (NCBI taxonomy): domain Eukaryota; kingdom Metazoa; phylum Chordata; class Amphibia; order Anura; family Bufonidae; genus Bufo; species Bufo gargarizans. The sequence goes on along the minus strand of NC_058085.1, from coordinate 373,898,587 downwards.
TAACCCTTCAGTGATGATCCCCCCCCCCCCCCCGTTTTCCCACAAGAGACCGTGATCGCTCATTTCCAATTAACATCTTAGGCAGAGCTTAATTATCACATGACTGTCTGCTCTTAAAGGGGTCATACCATGATTGAGGTAAAAAATTAAAATCAGTTTCATATAGTACATGACCATCTCTTTCTAACACAGCTAGAACCAGCCCTGCACCTCACATGGATCCAAGGATCTCCCACTTCTTTGCTTCAATCGTTTTTTGGATCTTCTTCAGGCCGGCAGCCCAGGGGACATGTCATTTACATCTCATTCTCTGTTGCAGCTCTCTGCCTATTAGAGCTTGGGGGCATGTCCTTCCTGCTGCAGCTTACTCCCTATCACTGCTTCGGGGCATGCCCTTCTAGTTGCAGCTTTCACACTATCACAGCTCAAGGGTTGCCTCCTTTGTGCTGCAGCTCTCTCATTATTCCAGCTCAGGGGGTGTCACACTGCAGCTATCCCTATTCCTGCTCAAGGGTGTGTCCTTTCTTCTCCAGATCTCTCCCTGTCACAGCTCAGGGGGCATGTCCCTTTGGGTGCAGCTCTCTACCTATCATAGCTCAGGTGGTGTGTCCTTCCTGCTCAAGCTCTCTCCCTATCCCAGCTCAGGGGATGTGTCCCTTCTTCTACAACTCTCCCTATTTCAGCTCAAGGGTGTATAGTTTCTACAGCAGCTCTCTCCATGTAACAGCTCAGGGGGCCGCCATTCATGCTGCAGCTCTCTCCATATCACAGCTCAGGTGTGTGTCCTTCCTGTTGCAGCCTTCTCCCTATTAGGGGGGTGTCCTTTCTGCTGTGGCTCTCTCAGTCACAGCTCTGGGGGTGTATCCTTCCTGATGCAGCTCTCTCCCTGTAACTATTACAGCATCTAACAGTAGATATGGCTGGTGGCAGTTGAAGGATGGAACTGAGCATGTGCGACCATTCTCATCCAGCTCAGTAGGTGGACGTGCACATTACTATACAGATTAATCACCAGGGGGCACCATTATAATGAAGTAAAGGGAATATCTCACAACTGGAGCATTTGTGTAACAAAAAGTACATGAAGGAAACTAGTTTTTCATGCTAAAATTAATAAAAGTCTTGAAGATAACAGACTGGAGCTGCTACAATGTCCCAGTGGTTACAGACAGATGTATCGGTTAATACTGTTCATTGACTGTTACATTGTATCTAGAGGTCTGCAGTGATGTCTTGTGTGAATCCTCCTGTTAATATTACACCTATTATGAGGGCGATTAATCTTCCGCTGCACGGTCCAGGTAATGAGTTTCTGTAATCAGGTCGCAGCCGCCATCCTTCTTCTATACAGTGAGGAACAGAAATATTTGGACACCCTGCGATTTTGCAAGTTCTCCCACTTAGACATCATGGAGGGTCTGACATTCACATTGTAGGTGCATTCCCGCTCTGAGAGACAGAATGAAAAAAAAAAATCAGGAAATCACATTGTATGATTTTTTAAGAATGTATTAGTCTTGCACGGCTGAACAGAAGTATCTGAACACCTGAGAAAACCAGTGCTAATATTTGGCACAGAAGCCTTTGTTTGCAATTCCAGAGGTCAGATGTTTCCTGTAGTTCTTGACCAGGTTTGCACACACTGCAGCAGGAATCATGGCCCACTCCTCCACACAGATCTCCTCTAGATCTGTCAGGTTTCGGGGCTGTCGCTGAGCAACACAGAGTTTCAGCTCCCGCCAAAGATGTTCTATTGGCTTTAGGTCTGGAGACTGGCCAGGCCTCTCCAGAACCTTGATATGCTTCTAACGGAGCCGCTCCTTGGTTATCCAGTGAGGCCGGACTAAAAGCGGAGCTAAGGGGAGGCCAGCATGACGCTGGTTTGGTTGGCGAGGAGTCAGGCGGTGGTAGGGTTAATTAGGTTTGCAGCCGGGAGATGGAGGGGTTGCCGGGGGAACAGAAGGGGGTGTGGTGAGGGGTATATATAGTATGGGGGGAGAGGGGTCGGGGTGCCATTTTGTTTGGGCGGTTTAGCCAACTGACGTACCTGACTCCTCACCATGTCGGTGGAAGAAATGCTGGCGCAGATCAGGATGGAGGCGGAGGCCCGGGGACCCGACTGGTTGAGGGAGCAGTTAGGAGGCCTGCTTCAGGGACCCCCAGTGGCGGCGGTGATTCCTGAGGACGGGGCTAGACGGCCGCGGCGGGCCCGACCGCCGGCGCGCTTAAGCCCGGATGAAACCCCACGGGTCAGACGCCGATTGCGGAGCCCCTCCGGGGACCCTTCACGGCGGGGAGCGGCGCAGCAGGCTTCTGTCAGGGCCGCGGCGGGCCCATGAGCAGAGCGGGGATGTAACCCCCCTCCCCCCGCTCTCTGCAGCAGCGTCGGCCGGAAAGGGACCAGGGTCTGCGGTTTCCCCCAGTGTGTCCGGGGGGGGGGGGGGGGGCGCTCAGCGTGGGAGAGGGTCCGCTGTCGTACGGGCTGTGCAGGAGGCTCCCCAGAATTTGCACAGGCCCCATGCTTCCAGTGATTTCGGAGATGGCCTCGCCCCCCATTTGACTGTTGCCATGCCAGGCAGAAGCTGGAGGGATGCTGAGGGAGAAGTAATAGTGCGGCCTGAAGACAGATGCAGCGCGGCAAGTACATCTGCGGAACGTCCTGTTGGTGATATGGAGCGTCTGGATGCCGGATTAGCGGCGGCGGGATTCACAGCACCCGCGCGCCCTGGTGAGATATCATGGGGTCCCTTTTTGTCTTTACTGGGCTGTCCGGGGGGCGTCGGGGGGGCAGGACGGCCAGAGGAGGTGGGTAGGAGCCTGGGTAAGATCTTGGGTGGACTAGCTGGGTGGTTGTCGGGGGTCGGGGCGGGAGGAGCATCGCCGCTGCCGGCTTGGGGTGTGGGGCCTGGGGCCGGGGGGACGGACACGGGGGCGAGTTCGGTGTCAGTGGGGTCGGCGTCAGTGCAAACTCAGGCTGGGGGTGAGGAGGATAGGCCGAGAGTGGATGACGGTGCACGGGGTGAGGTGTATGTGTGTTTTGAGGGTCCTTTAGGGGCGCACTTAAAACAGGAGGTTAGGGAACGGATCTGGAGGGGGGAGTATGTGGAAATATTTTCCCTGCTCCCGTTGGAAAGGTTTCAGCTAGATAAGGTAAGGAAGGATGAGGGTAAAAAAGAGGAGGATGAGAAGCGGCGCTACCGCTTGATTCCGCGTACGTTTGCTAACTGGTTGCAGGCGTTCGCAATTTTGGCTAGCGTCATTGGTGAAAAGGCGCCAGAATGTTGTTCGGCGCTGTTTTGTTATATGGACGCGATTGGGGAGGCATACCGGGTTTATGGGGGTACGGGTTGGCTCCGATATGACGAGCAATTCCGTCAGAGGAAGGCGGTCCGGCCTAACATACGGTGGGACCACAAGGATATTGGGCTGTGGTTAAGGGTAACAGCCCCGGTACGGTCTGGGCAGCCCTTTCGGGGGGAGTCAGGGGGGTCAGGTCAGGGGAATTTCGCGGCAGCTTCAGCAAGAGGGTTGTGTTTCTTGTTTAATGACGGAAACTGTAAATTTGGTGCAAAGTGTAAGTTCAAGCACGAGTGTACCAATTGTGGAGGGTCTCATGGAGCGAATCGATGCTTTAGGGGAGGCCGGCAGAGAGGGGGGGACAATGTTGGAAAAGGGTCTGACGCCGGTGCAAGTGGAAAGGATGGCACGGTTTCTAAATAGGTACCCGCGGCGGGAGGCGGCGAGGTTGCTGGCTGAAGGTTTTCGAGTGGGTTTTGTTATTCCGTCAGTTTCGGGGCAGGGGTATGGGGTGCATAAGAATTGAGGTCAGCTTTAGAGCATCGGGAGGTAGTTTCTGAGAAATTGGCCAAGGAAGTGATGTTGGGTAGAATGGCGGGGCCGTTTCCCGTTCCGCCGTTGGTGAACCTGAGGGTGTCACCGTTAGGGGTGGTTCCCAAGAAAGAGCCGAATAAGTTTCGGCTTATTCATCACCTTTCTTTTCCAAAGGGGACGTCGGTCAATGACGGGATAGATCCTGAATTATGTTCGGTTATTTATACGTCATTTGATGCGGCTGTGGATTGGGTACGGAAGTTGGGCCCGGGTACGTTGCTGGCAAAAATAGATATTGAGGCGGCGTTCCGTTTGTTACCGGTGCATCCGGAGAGCATGCACCTGTTGGGCTGTTGTTGGGAGGGGAGTTATTTTGTGGATAGGTGTTTGCCGATGGGGTGCTCCTTGTCGTGCGCCTATTTTGAGGCATTTAGTTCGTTTCTTGAATGGGTGATAGTTGAGGTGTCCGGTTGCTCTTCAATTATTCATTATTTAGATGATTTTTTGTGTCTAGGCCCGGCAGGTTCGGGGGTGTGTTCGTTGCTGTTGCACACGGTGCAGGCAGTTTTTGGTGAGTTCGGGGTTCCGTTGGCGGAGGGGAAGACCGAGGGGCCAAGTACTGAGTTGTGTTTTTTGGGGATTGTTATTGACACGGTGAGAATGGAATGCAGGTTGCCGGAAGATAAGTTGGTGAATTTGAGATTGGTAGTCGGTAGGGCAAAACGGGTGGAAAAAATTAGGTTGAGGGATTTACAGTCTTTGTTGGGTAAACTTAACTTTGCATGCAAGATTATGCCAATGGGGAGGATTTTTTGCAGGCGTTTGGCTCTCGCGACTGCAGGGGTTAAGTCTCCTCATCATTTTATTCGGCTGGGTAAGGAGTTACGGGGAGATCTGGAGGTGTGGGCACAGTTTTTGGAGTTGTATAACGGGAAGACGTTGGTGATGGGGGGGGTTGTGAGTAATGTTGATTTTGAGCTGTTTTCGGATGCGGCTGGGGGGGTTTGTTTTGGGGTGTACTGTCAGGGCAAATGGTGCGCGGAAAAGTGGCCGGACTCTTGGGTTGCTAAGGGTTGGGTCAGGAATTTGGCGTTGCTTGAATTGTTTCCAATTGTAGTGGCGGTGGTGCTGTGGGGGGAGAAATTTGCGAACAAAAAAGTGCGGTTCCATTGTGACAATATGGGAGTGGTGCAAGCAATTAATAGTCTTTCCGCGTCATCTCCGCCGGTTGTGAAGCTGTTGCAGTTTTTAGTGCTTAAATGTTTGTCCATCAATGCTTGGATTGTGGCGGTCCATGTCCCGGGAGTTTCTAACTGTATTGCGGATGCCCTTTCTCGTTTTCAGTTGGATCGGTTTCATCAGCTGGTTCCGGAGGCGGAGGCCGAGGGGTTGGATTGTCCAGCATGTCTGTGGGAAATCTTGGAGGAACGGTAATGGGGCTGGTTCGGGCTTCCTTGTGTCCTGGCACCTGGGCTGCGTATGGTAAGGCATGGGAGGATTGGAAGAGTTGGTGTGTGCAGTTAGGTTTACAGGAAGGGGACTGGGAGATGGCGTTATTGTTATTTTTGGGTCACATTAGGGAGGAAGGTTGGTCTGTTGCACGGTTGAATAGGTGTGTGGCAGGGTTGGCCTTCGGGTTTCGGTTGAGGGGTTATTCGGATTTTACAAAAACGTTTTTGGTGAGACAACTATTGAAGGGGTGGAGGAGGGAAAAACGGGTGGAGGATGCTAGAAGACCAGTGTCTTTTCAGTTGTTGATGGATATGGGGGCTCAGTTGGAGGCAGTTTGCAGGTCTAGATGGGAGGTTTGCTTATTTAAAGCGGCTTTTTCTTTAGCTTTTTTTGGGGCATTTCGGTTAGGGGAATTGGTAAGCAGTAGTGTATCGAGGGCAGGGGGTTTGCGGTTGGAGGATGTGGATTTGTATGTGGATCGGGTGGAAATACGTATACGGAAGTCGAAAACGGACTGTGAGGGCAGGGGAAGGAGGTTGTCTCTGTTTGAGGTTCCGGGATGTCCGCTTTGTCCGATCAGGTGTTTGCGGGAGTACGCTGGGGGGAGGGGCATAGGTATTGAGCCTTTTCTGAGACACGAAGACGGGTCATTCCTGTCTCGTTTTCAATTCTTGGCAATTTTTAAGCGGTGCTTGAAATTGTTGGGGATGGATGCGGTAGGTTATACGGGGCACTCTTTCAGGATTGGCGCTGCGACAGAGGCGGCAAGATGGGGATTGAGTGAGGAGGTGATAAAGAAGATAGGGCGTTGGGAGTCTATCCGTTTTCGCTCGTATGTGAGGATTGGGAGATTGTGATGGGTGTAGGAGGTGTTTCGGTTGTTAATGCGGCTGTTTTTTGTTGTTGTTTCATTCTAGGTTCACAGGCGGCCTTGGTGTGGATACTTGGACACTCGTTCGTGTTTTGGGGGGCAATAAGAGCGGATGTCCGACAGAACGGGCGGCAATTGGGATTTGCACACGAGGTAGCGGTGTTGCGGTGGCTCGGGATGAGAGGTATGCTTTGGGGTGGGGTTTTGAGGGAGGTGCATAGGTTTGTGCGCCTGGATCGCCCCCCAGACGTTTTGGTATTACACGTTGGGGGGAATGATTTGGGTTCGCGGCCGTTCAGGGAATTGATTAGAGATATTAAATTTGACCTACTGAGGTTATGGGCTTTGTTTCCAGGCATGATTGCGGTTTGGTCCGATATTGTGCCTAGGAGGACGTGGAGGGGTGCGCGGTCTGTGGATAGGTTAAACAAGGCCCGCATTAAGGTAAACAGGGTGGTCGGCAGGTTTATGGCTAGGAACGGGGCGGTTGCAGTGCGGCATGCTGAGCTTGAGGATGGTGTGGGCGAGTTTTGGAGGGCTGATGGGGTGCACCTTAATGCGGTGGGAATTGATTTATGGGCGTTAGGAATCCAGACTGGTATTGAGGTGGCTCTGAGGATGTGGCGGAGCGCGCATTCTTAAGGTGGTCAAGTTGCGCGCTGTTGGCGGTGGGAGGTCCTAGAAGTTGGTGGATATGGTGTTAGTGGAGAATGGGAGGGCCCCCACGGGTGGGGCTGGACTCTCATCGGTTATCAGGAATCGAGGATTAGGTGCCCATCACCTGGTGCCTCCGAGCTGGCGTTCATCGGCTGGGGGCAAGATGGAGTTGCCATTTGGTTTGGTAATTTATCTTATGTGGGCTTCTAGGACTTCCCTCGTCATTTACTTGGTATTGGAGTTAATGTTAAATTATTCATGTGCTGTTATGTTATGTAATAAAACGGCTGCTGTGGCCGAATTTAATCCGATTCTTGAGTCTGACTCTGATTTGGTAAACGGGGGTTGGTAAGAGGGGTAAGGATAGGAAGACCCGAGCAGTCTAACCAATACCCTAGTCAAGTGAGGCCGGACTAAAAGCGGAGCTAAGGGGAGGCCAGCATGACGCTGGTTTGGTTGGCGAGGAGTCAGGCGGTGGTAGGGTTAATTAGGTTTGCAGCCGGGAGATGGAGGGGTTGCCGGGGTAACCGAAGGGGGTGTGGTGAGGGGTATATATAGTATGGGGGGAGAGGGGTCGGGGTGCCATTTTGTTTGGGCGGTTTAGCCAACTCCCACCCACCCGCCCTTATTTGCAGGGCATCGGGGGGACGGTATTTTTTAAAGTTATAAAAAAAAGAAAAAAAAAAGAAAATAAAGAAAAGAATAAAAGCATGGGGATAGTGAGCGAGGGTTGATGAATGGTGACATGGAGATGGTGTGGTATTGTCGCGGCAGTCGTGGCGGTGGGAGGTCCTAGAAGTTGGTGGATATGGTGTTAGTGGAGAATGGGAGGGCCCCCACGGGTGGGGCTGGACTCTCATCGGTTATCAGGAATCGAGGATTAGGCGCCCATCACCTGGTGCCTCCGAGCTGGCGTTCATCGGCTGGGGGCAAGATGGAGTTGCCATTTGGTTTGGTAATTTATCTTATGTGGGCTTCTAGGACTTCCCTCGTCATTTACTTGGTATTGGAGTTAATGTTAAATTATTCATGTGCTGTTATGTTATGTAATAAAACGGCTGCTGTGGCCGAATTTAATCCGATTCTTGAGTCTGACTCTGATTTGGTAAACGGGGGTTGGTAAGAGGGGTAAGGATAGGAAGACCCGAGCAGTCTAACCAATACCCTAGTCATGGCTCTGTGCTTCGGGTCGTTGTCATATTGGAAGACCCAGCCACCACCCATCTTCAATGCTCTGACTGAGGGAAGGAGGTTGTTGCTCAAAATCTCACAATAAATGGCCCCGTTCATCCTCTCCTTAATACAGTGCAGTCGTCCTGTCCCCTTCGCAGAAAAGCACCCCCAAAGCATGATGTTACCCCCCCCATGCTTCACAGTAGGGATGGTGTTCTTGGGATGCAACTCATCCTTCTTTTTCCTCCAAACACGACGAGTGAAGTTTAGACCAAAAAGTTCTCCTTTGGTCTCATCTGACCACATGACTCTCTCCCATGCCTCCTCTGGATCATCCAGATGGCCAGTGGCAATCTTCAGACGGGTCTGGACATGTGATCACTTGAGCAGGAGAACCTTCTGTGCAATGCATGATTTGAAACCATGACGGCGTAGTGTTCTACCGACGGTGACCTCTGAAACTGTGGTCCCCGCTCTCTTCATGTCATCGACCAGCTCCTCCCTTGTAGTTCTGGGCTGATTCCTCACCTTTCTTATTAGTGATACCCCTAGAGGTGAGATCTTGCATGGAGCCCCCCAGTCTGAGGGAGACTGACAGTCGTCTTTAGCCTCTTCTATTTTCTATTTTCACCAAGCTGCTTGGCAATTGTCCTGTAGCCCTTTCCAGCCTTGTAGAGGTCCACAATTTTGTCTCTGGTGTCTTTTGACAGCTCTGTTGCTCAAAAGGGAAGCCTTTTGGGTCCATACTCTGGATACCTTGCAACCTAGAGGCTTAAATAGGGATTATGAGGTGATGTGTTTTTAAAATATTTTTTAATGAGAATGTGTTTCCCTACAGACTACGATATTGCGAACATAATTTGGAGGACTGCGTTTCCTTTTGATGAACATGGATTATAGCAAGATGAAGGCATTCTGTCACATATTTGTTATTTCCTGCGGATTAATTGATGATGTCATGATTAGGTGATGGTGATTAGGTATCTATATTATCTTATATGGTGCTGCTTAGTATTATGCAGTTGAGGAAGGCTGGACGGGTCGAAACGTGTCCTGTACTGTAATTTTGCTATGGAATAAAAGAATATCATGAAGACGTCTGCTGGGATTATTTTTTGAATCGTTTGATGGGTAATTGGAGGATCGCGAGCTGTCTGGTATGTTTTTGATTTACCTGGTTGAGACGTGCACCGATCCATTGGATGATGAATACGACTACTACCCTCAGCTTTGATGAGAATGATGCCTCGAGAATACTATCACAAGTGACATCCTTAAATTAATTCCTTACAATCCCTACAAGTGAGTTTAAGAAAAGACAATTGGAAAGAGAATCGAGAAGACTTGCCTCATATGAACTACATGTTGCAACTCTTGCTGAGTATTTTAAACTGAAACGGATCCCAAGGGGAATGCGAGTACATCTGCGTCCAGGGCCGTTTGAAGGAATTTGGGGGCCCAAGCAAAATAGACATAGAGGCGCCCCCCCCCCCTCTCCACACCTTACGCACGCAAAGCCTACAGGAACCACAGTATAGCCATACAGTTTAAGTTCACCCACACTTTATATAAATAAAAAAGGAGGTTTACAGTGCAAATACTGCTGTTGCATTTAATGTGCATGAAATTTGAACAGTGCCATCCACAGATCCCCCTCCCCTAAACAGTGCCATCCACAGATCCCCCCTCCCCTAAACAGTGCCATCCACAGATCCCCCCTAAACAGTGCCATCCACAGATCCCTCCTCCCCTAAACAGTGCCTTCCACAGATTCCCCCTAAACAGTGCCATCCACAGATCTCCCCCCTAAACAATGCCATCCACAGATCTCCCCCCTAAACAGTGCCATCCACAGATCCCCCCTAAACAATGCCATCCACAGATCCCCCCTAAACAGTGCCTTCCACAGATCCCCCCTCCCCTAAACAGTGCCATCCACAGATCTCCCCCCTAAACAGTGCCATCCACAGAACCCCCCTACAGTGCCATCCACAGATCCCCCCTCCCCTAAACAGTGTCCTCCACAGATCTCCCCCCCCCCTAAACAGTGCCATCCACAGATCCCCCCTCCCCTAAACAGTGCCATCCACGATGGCACTGTTTAGGGGAGGGGGATCTGTGGATGGCACTGTTTAGGGGGGATCTGTGGATGGCACTGTTTAGGGGGGAGATCTGTGGATGGCACTGTTTAGGGGAGGGGGGATCTGTGAATGGCACTGTAGGGGGATCTGTGGATGGCACTGTTTAGGGGGGAGATCTGTGGATGGCACTGTTTAGGGGAGGGGGGATCTGTGGATGGCACTGTAGGGGGATCTGTGGATGGCACTGCCATCCACCGATCTTCCTACAGTGCCATCCACAGATCCCCCTCCCTGACGCTCACAGCTCATTGCTGAGCTCTTTACTTGGATTATTTGGATATCTTACTTTGTCTTAGCTCCGGTAACAGCAGGCAGTGCAGGCGGCGCTCACTCACTGACGTCACACGCCTGTGCCGCCTAGTGGGAGGAGCAGGCGCGTGACGTCGGTCAGTGAGTGAGCGCCGCCCCCCGCACTGCCTGCTATTACCGGAGCTAAGACAAAGTAAGATATCCAAATAATCCAAGTAAAGAGCTCAGCAATGAGCAATGATTAAAGTTAAAGTAGTTACTGATTAGTTTATAAATATACTGCTGTGAGCGGCGTAGCCCTGTATATTCTAACCCCCAGGCAAGCGTCCCCGTCACCATGGGAACGCCTGGGGGTTAGAATATACCATCGGATTTGAGTTTTTACGATCTCACTGAGCTCGTAAAACTCAGATCCGATGGTATATTCTAACCCGCAGGCAAGCGTCCCCGTCACCATGGGAACGCCTGGGGGTTAGAATATACCATCGGATCTTTTGAGTTACTCAGCTCTGCTTGGCCCCGGGCCAGCTCGGGGCCCCAACCAGCTCGGGGCCCCAAGCAATTGCTTGTTTTGCCTGTTGGGTAGCGACGGGCCTGTCTGCGTCCCACCTTCTTTTCAGATGATTAGAACTATTGTGCTGATTTTGAGAAGATTATTAATAAGTGTTCCCTGGATTTGATTCTGCTCACGATAGACAGGTTGCAGAAAGCGATTGCGGATTTAAATATATAAAGGTGACTTCTACGGAGCAACAACTACAAGACTCGTTGAGTACTGAAGAGTTCAAAAAATTGAACGATACTGTGGATAACCATATTAACACCTACCGTAAAGAGACCCAAGAGAAGAAAAGATCGAAGTTCCTTAGAGATAGTGAAGATGACCTGCTAAACAGAGTTTATCGATGGCAGGATACATCGCAAAGATCTCGACCTGGCTACAGGTGAGGGGCGAGGTTTGGAAATCACTATACTTCGAGCTCAGGCAGCGATACGAATGACCCACAGGATACACGTCCTTTTTCCAGGCGGGGGTAAGGACGCCGTCCTCCAAGAGGAAACGTCGGGCGGGCCGAAAGCATCAGAGGCCCAGAGCGAGCACCGCAGCTGAACGTGATAACCCGGTCTCAGGTAGGCAACCCTCCCCAGTTATAAACTTGTCTTCGAAACTACGAGACAACAAAACCATGGAGATCTTGGAAAAGGGTCTTTCTTTTAGCCCCATTAATTACTTTGATACTTTTCAAATGGACATAGACCTTCAATGTTTTTTCCGGAGAGTGAGGCTTAAGGCACACTTCTCAGTGAAGCAACAATCTCAATATGCATCGGTTGTGGAGTAAAGTGATCAGAAAGAAGGGACAATGCTGAAATTAGCTGATTGAAAAGTGATTTTACCCCCCCCCCCCCCCCCTAAAAGCCATCATCCGGTGGAAACCTTTATACATCTGGTAACTAATGAAACACAACATGTAATGGAGAAGGCAAGGAAGGGTGATTTACATGTGAAACAGAATATAACAATGGAAGAAAGACAGGCTATATGTAACCTAATGGGGGATAAGTCCCTAGTAATTAAACCTGCCAATAAAGGCGGTTCCATTGTAATAATGGACAAAGACAAATATTTGCATGAAGTCAATCGCCAACTTTCGGACACTGCTACCTATAAGATGCTGGACTGCAATCCTGTATTCCAAATAAAAACCAAGATCCTGGACTTGGTGATGGATTATAGACATCGGGGAGTTGTTGATGAGAAGTTATGAGAGCTTCTCATTATGTCTCACCGAAAGTGCACAAAACCTTGATAGATCCTGCTGGACGACCGATTGTGGCCTCGGTCGATTCTGTGTTGTCACCCTTAGCAATAGTCTTAGAGAGAACACTGACACCACTGGTGAAAAACACTGCTTCCTTTTTGTTGGATACTTCTCACTTCCTACAAGTGATTAGGGAATTGACAAACATCCCAGAGGATTGCTGGCTGGTAACCATAGACGTGGTCAGCCTTCTATTGAGCATAGCAAAGGTTTGGAGGCAGATGTTGCAAACAAGTAATTATTCTGTTGAACAACAGCAGTTTTTTGTGGATTTATTGTATGAAAATTATTTTTTATTTGGTGACCGATTTTACTTGCAGCAACCGGGTACCGCGATGGGTGCGAATGTAGCCCCGCCTTACGCAAATATTTTTATGTCATCTTTTGAGGAACATTATGTTTACACCAGTGAATATTTTCAAGAGTCTGTAATAGTCTGGAAGAGATTCATTGATGACATTTTTTTACTTATGGACGGGGCCACTCGCCCCCCTCTTGCTGTTTTTTGAGTATCTGAATAACATTCGGAGTGAGTTAAAATTCACATTTACTTATGATCAAAATTCTGTACATTTTTTGGACGTGATTGTGATGAAACAGGAGGGTGGACATCTATGCACTGACCTGTACAGAAAGGAAACGGATAGAAAATAGTGTTTTACACCATCAGAGTGCACACCCGACTTCTCTTAAAAAAACCATCCCAAAATCACAATTTATGAGGATCAAAAGGATAGATTATGATCCAGAGACACAAAATATGAGGATGGAGGAGATAAAAACCAGATTTTTACAAAGGGGTTACCCTGAGAAAGTATTGTCAGAAGTTAACAATACCGTATAGCGTTTGTGCATAAGTACCACCCTTATAATCACCATTTTGATAACATATGGTAGTGCGTCAACACTGGCATCTCCTGGGAAAATCATATCCAGCTGTAGAAGAAATTTAGACTCCACCACTGATTTGTAATAAGCGTAGTCCCAATTTAAGGGACCAATTGGTGCATACGGACATTGGTAAAAGATCGTATTAGTAAACACAAGTCTACTATACTCTTATTACCTATACCTTACCATTTTCACACTCAAAAACATTCAATTCCACAGTTAAAGTGTCAGGTAATAGAACGGGTGCATCAGTCAAGAAGGGGAGGATATTTTCACCGAGCTGCTTGGCAATTGCCCCGTAGCCCTTTCCAGCCTTGTGGAGGTCCACAATTTTGTCTTTGGTGTCTTCTGACCGCTCTGTTGCTTAAAAGGGAAGCCTTTTGGGTCCATACTCTGGATACCTTACAACCTAGAGGGTTAAATAGGGATTATGAGGTGATGTGTTTTTAACATATTTTTGATGAGAATGTATTTCCTTACAGACTACGATATCGCAAACATAAATTGGAGGACTGCGTTTCCTTTTGATGAACATGGATTATAGCAAGATGAAGGCATTCTGTCACATCTTTAAGTTATTTCCTGCTGATTAATTGATGTCATGATTAGGTGATGGTGATTAGGTATCTATATTATCTTATATGGTGCTGCTTAGTATTATGCAGTTGAAGAAGGCTGGACGGGCCGAAACGCGTCCTGTACTGTAATTTTGCTATGGAATAAAAGAATATAATGAAGACGTCTGCTGGGATTATTTTTTGAATCGTGTTCTACCGAAGAGTGACCTCTGAAGATGTGGTCCCAGATCTCTTCCTGTCATTGACCAGCTCCTCCCTTGTAGTTCTGGGCTGATTCCTCACCTTTCTTATCATCAGTGATACCCCACGAGGTGAGATCTTGCATGGAGCCCCAGTCCGAGGGAGACTGACAGTCGTCTTTAGCCTCTTCCATTTTCTAACAGTTGCTCCAACAGTTGATCTATTTTTACCAAGCTGCTTGGCAATTGCCCCGTCGCCCTTTCCAGCCTTGTGGAGGTCCACAATTTTGTCTCTGGTGTCTTTTGACAGCTCTTTGGTCCTGCCCATGGTAGTAGTTGGTGTCTGACTGACTGTGGGATGGACAGAGGTCTTTAAAGAGCTCAGACAGGTGCTACTAAGTTAGATTGATGAGTGGAGTAGAGGTGGACTTTTTAAAGGCGCAGTAACAGGTCTTTGAGAGCCAGAATTCTTGCTGTTTCTCAGATGTTCAAATACTTCTGTTCAACAGTGCAAGACAAATAAATTCTTTAAAATTCATACAATGTGATTTCCTGATTTTTATTTTATTTTATTCTGAGTGGGAATGCACCTACAATGTGAATTTCAGACCCCTCCATGATTTCTAAGTGGGAGAACTTGAAAAATCGCAGGGTGTTCAAATACTTCTGTTCCTCACCGTACACAAAGGTGGAGACACCAGGAGGGCCTTGTATTGTTCTTTGTATCCAGGATGTCAATGACTCCAGGAATATTGCTGTGTGTGTTCTCCGCATCCAGAATGTAGAGTCAGCAAAGAGAACGACACGCCAACTGAGCGACAATAGCGGTGACCATAGCAAACAAAGCCGCTCATGCAAACACTTAGGAAGACGTACGTTTGCTTTACAGATATAGCAGGGCTGAGAGTGTCAGATTTAACAAAGCTGAAGATGTAGCAAAGCTGGTAATGTCATATGGCATTTTAATCCAAACCAATAACACCCTGCTCATTGTATCATGAGCCCCAGATGTCCCCAATGGATGTCTTGGTGTGATAGTCCTTAAAGGGGTCACCTCATGAAGACAACCATTGTTTGCACACACAGTTAGGGCGTATGGACACCCTAAAAGGGTTTTCTGCTCTGTTCAAGATGTCCATGTATTACTACTACACCTGGGACAATCAGTTGTTGATGGATAGAACCAGGAGCCGAACTTTGTGATGATCAATTAATCTTAAAAGAGGCGATCTGTGATATTTGAAGATTATAGGAAGGAGATAGGTCAACAAAGAAAGAGAAAAAAGTGAAATGACAAACAAAATCCATGACCAGAGCTTTTCTTGGCCACCATTCTCTTTACGCCCTCATATACGTCACCCCTGTTTGACTATATATATGTCCAGCTTATACAGTATGTACGGTACATTGGAATCCTGCCAAGTATAAACCACAAATTACACAATGGAGTTGTGTTTTGATCTGGAGTTCTGTACATCACCCAGTGGTAGAAAAAAGGGTACTGCAGATTTTCTTACTCTTTGGAATTATTGGACAATATTTCATAAGTGTTAGAAGACTTCACTTAAAGAGGACATCCGACTTGCCCAGTGACACGGTCACTTCTAGGTTATATGCCATGCTCTGGGCACCTGATCCTACCCTGGTTAGAACCAGCCTAGTGAGAGAATGATTCTACACGCGTGCGCTTTGAGTTCTAACCAGGCTAGTATCACGTGGTCAATGTGTGGAGAGCAGTGCAAGTTGGATAATCCCTTTATGCATCAGTAGCATAGAAGGGTCCATGCACATGGAAAGTAATGGGTTAAGGGTAAAATATAGATGTATATTAATGGTGAAGTCAGTTGTCAGTTGGGGTTGTCCCATCTGGAGCTTTTATGGCATATCGCTAAGATATAGATAGGAGAGGGTCCCAGAGGTGAGACATGAACCTATCTTCAGACTGGGGTCTCCGAATAGAACTGAGAGCACACTGTGCATGTGCAGTGTCCTTTTCATTCACCATTAAAGGGCTTTCAAAAATGTTGGAACTCTCATAGTGGTGACACAAAGATAGCCGTGCATGTGCAGCTTGGTCTCCATTCATGGAGACTGCATGACGTCTGTATGTTCTCCCTAGGTTAGTGTGGGCCTTCTCTTCGTTCTCTAGTTCCATCCCACACTCCAAACACGTACTTATAGGGAACTTAGATTGTGAGCCCCATCGGAGACAGAAAGTGATGGCAATGTCTGTGAAATGCTGCAGAACATGTCATGCAAAATAAATAAATAATTCACTTCGAGGTCCAGTTCTACAAATAGGAGAAGGTCTCAGAGGTGAGACTGTCTCCTCTCTGACATTGATAGGATATCCTAGTGACATGCCATCAATGCCCAACAAGGAACAACCCCTTTAAGAAGGTGGTCACTGACTACTCATCTAGTGACTGTCCTAAAAGCAGAGACAGATTTACAGTAAAGGAGGTCCCATAGTAAAGATCAACGTGTGCCTCCTACCTGGTGCTTGTTTTCCCTACCACGACCTTTCCATCACCCTTAGACCCATTTCCCACCCAATGCTTGCTTCCTATGCAGATCCTCTGTAGAATGGAGTCCTGCACAGGGTCCGCACCCAGTAACAAAATGTATGGGACCACCCAGAAATGGACAGCTCTGCACATGAACCCCATAGCAGTCGCAGGGTCTACTTCTGATGTGTATGTCCTTGAGAACATGTCTTCTAGTAGCAGGATGGTGGAGATGAAACCGCGAGAAGAAGCCTATCTTGCTTTAACTCCTAAGGACACCTTATTGGCAAGGTCATACTTGGACTGAGAGAGAAAGCACCAGAGGGACCACACGTTATAATTCTGTTCTTCATCTAGCTGGAAAACCCTCTAAGTTAATATTCAAGAGAGGAATTTCTCTAATTTCATGAGAAAGCTAAAGGACAAAAGAACTGGAAAGAGATGACCCCAATGTTTTGTAAGATCTGATCTAGGTTTCTCTAGTTTCCGAGAAGAAAGTTTACAAGACACAAGAATTGGAGCCAAAATATTTGTTTACCTAAATACAGATTTGCTAGGTGACCTGGCGTCCCGAATGTTCTCCCAATCTTTGCTGTCATGGTGATGCTCTTGATATTCTGCAGAGCTCCAGGTATCCTGCTTGTCAGCTGGTCTATACAGCTCCAGTGACCCATTGTCGCCCACTTGACTTTTCATGGTCTTGTTGACCTCGATACAAGTTCTACCGGTTGGGTAGAATTATGACACGCAAACAAATACATCGTGAAGATCATCTTGCGATAACAAGGAGTTTACACAACGTGTACCATATAAATAACTCCGTTGCACAACACAGTAAGGTTTTACTACCATTCTGTCATTTAGTTACATAACTGGAGCTGTATGTTCTTCCCCTTTTGTGTCAATGGCTAAAATTCAATTCTAACATCTCAAGTTGCCATTGGGATCCTGACTGAAGCCTGGTGGTAAATAGCTGACATTTTAGACATGGACTTCAAGGGGAGCAATAGATCATTTTTGGCAATAGATGCAAATATAGCACATTTTAAATACATTGTTGCATGAAACTTGGAATTGACTTTTTCAACGGTTTTTGTTTTCATGTCAATTTAAAGTTTGCTGCAACAATGTATTTAGCCTTAAAGGGGTTTTCTCACTTCAGCAAATTACATTTATCATGTAGAGAAAGTTAATACAAGCCACTTACCAATATATTGTGATTCTCCATATTGCTTCCTGAGCTGGCTTGATTCATTTTTCCACTAGTTTCCATGGTTACGACCACCCCGCAATCTATCAGCGGTGGTCACGCTATTTGCTGAAGTTAGACAACCCCTTTAAGGGTAAATACATTGTTGCAGCAAACTTTAAATTGACATGAAAACAAAAAACGTAAAAAAAATTTCAATTTCAAGTTGACATTTGCTACATCCATATAGAAAGAGACAGGTCAGCTAGATGCCCAGGTCAAGGCAGAGTGGCTAGCTTGCATCCCTATTGGCATCAAGCACCTATGTCCCTAGGAATAGACCTAGTAGAGAATACAGAGACAAAGAAGGATGTCCTCTGCTCAGAGCTGAGAGTCACTGCAAAGAGGGGCTTCGGGGTGGGATGACCACTGGTGCACAACACGTAGGATGTAGTTCGTCGGTCATATTATGTTCTGGGCTCGTTAGCAAAAATGTTTACTTGTATTAAAGGGGTTAATTCTAGAGAATCTTTTATATTAGGTGAAAATCTTTCTGCTGGGAAATGAAATTGCGTAAAAAAATTCATTGATTGTGTGCAAAAATTCTAAATCGTGCAGTGAAATAGAGGCGTAAAGGGTCGACATTTCCTTCCATCCTGCCTCTTGTTCATACACGGGTGTTTTACTGCACGCGCTCACTGGTAATTATCGCCTCCTGCCCCCCAGTAATAGGTTATATCTCCGTGACAGGTGCCATGCAATTACCAGTAAGCACTATCCTTTACTGGTGGGGAGATTGGTTAACCCTTTAATGACCAGGCCGAAATAATTTTTGTCCCTTTTTCTACATGACACATACATAGGGCTTTTTCATACATTTTTAAAAGTTTATTTTGGGTAAAAATGTGCAAACCATTTTAAAAAAGTCATTTTTTAAAACTATAGCTCCTTATTCTTTAAATATGGAAACTGACACCAAAATAAATTATTAAAATTAATGAGTTCCCTATTTGGTGTCGGTCATGTATAGTTTCACGTAAATGGTGCTACAATGGAGACAGTTTTGTTTGGCGTGGGCGTTTTTATTTTATTTTTATTTTATTAGTTTTATCATATAAAAATAGAAATTATGTATTTTTGCCAGATAATATGTTCCCCAAGACCTCTGGGGAGGGAAAGCGTGGCTTGGCAGCCGAGGCTAATGGCCGCTTGAAGTGAGAGCTCCAACACCCAGCGACGCTAATTCTACCAGAATCTTCACTGGAAAAGTCTATTCCGGCTAATTTCATCAACCCTCCGCATGATGACCAGGGGGAAGAGAACCCGGCGGCAACTGGGCAAGTTAGACTTTTATTTTGACCGGGAAAGACAGGGAAGAATCAGACCCTCCATCCCGAGATCTCAGGGCTCGATTTCCCCTTCAAGTGACATCTCCACTGAAGTGAACGGCGCTGTTAACACAGGGGCGAGAAATGGAGAGGTCCCCCTCCCCGCTGAATTCGGTAGAGAACCAAAAAAGACCCCATAAACTTAATGAAACTCATCAGGATGGACAGAGAATTACCTCCCCCACGTGGACGGCGCCATCTTCTTCCTAAACTAACAGCCCAGACAAACGAAGGCAGCGGCTGCAGGAGTCCTCCAAGTCTCCCCAGGCGGTGAGTGAGTGCTCTGTCTATCCAAACTTACCTCACCCGATTCCGAATCTGGATCAGTTCCAGACCTCCAGCCAACCTGCTTCTGGGACCCTGCTTAAAGAAATGCTATTGGAAGTCAGCAAATCCCGTTATGCAGACATGCAATCCCTGATCGCTCCCATACAGTCCTCAATACAAGGTCTTATCCCCAGAGTCTGCCACATAGAGAAAAAAATGGGGGAATTTGCTTCTTCCCATAATAACCTTGTAGATGCACATAATGATCTCTCCAGAGAAATAGAGAAGTTAAAAGCTAAAATAAACAATCTTGAGGACAGATCCCGCAGGAATAATATTACATTCCGGGGCATCCCTGAAGACGTCCCTAATGGGGAACTCAAGCAGTACCTGTGTTCACTTTTCCAAGCCCTCATACCATCTCTTACAACTCACGATGTAACCATTGATGGGGCCCACAGAGTGCCAAGACCAAAGCACTTACCCGCCACTGCTCCTAGAGATGTCTTGGCGAGGATCCACTTCTTTCACATCAAAGAGCAAGTACTGGAGGCATCCAGGAAAAGAGGTACTCTCCCAGCTCCATACCAACCCATTAAGCTATTCGCTGATCTTTCTGCAATCACACTGAACCTCAGACGCCAGCTAGCACCAGTCGCCCTAGCTTTGAGGGATCACAAAATTACTTACCGCTGGGGATTCCCAGTTAAGATCTTGATCAAGAAAGGAGTCGTACATGCTATCAACTCTGTAGAATCAGGCAGAGCACTCATGTCCTCTTGGAATATAGACATTGCTGAATACCAGAAGGACCGTCCTCCGGAATATCAACATCTTCCTCGAGAATGGCGGGTGGTGGAATCCGGGAGACGTACCAAGCACTGAAGATTATAATACCCTACTTTTGAGTGCTGGCAGAGCACTGAAAGTTAGGTCATGCTCCTTGGCGATACAGTGTTGACTCTACCCAAAAATTTGCAGCAGCTAATGGTGCTGCTTTGGTTATGTTGGTGTTGTTTGCCTTTCTTTTGTTCTGTTTTTATTTTTCAGTTTTCCTCGACCACTGTCAACAATGTGTTGAATTCCGAAGACACCAAGGGAATAACTACACTTTCAAGAGATCTCAGAACACACCCTATGACATGACGGTTTATGTAATTTTAAGCTTCATTTTTGCTTCCAAATGGTTATTACGGTTGTCTCCTTAAATGCCAGAGTACTTAATAGTCCTCCAAAGAGGTCATTTTTATGAAGAGAAGCTCTAGACCTTAAATGTGCTATTTTATGTGTCCAGGAAACCCATATATTGGCAAAAGATAGTCACAGAATTTGTCACACGAAATTCCCAGTCATTATCCAATTGCATTATACTAAAAAACAGAGAGGTGTGCTTTTAGCATTCAAAGATTCCATCGCCTTTACCCGTATATCGAGCATCATTGATTAAGCGGGTAGATATATTATCCAGATCTGCTCTATCAACAATGTTCGAATCGCTTTACCATCGTCGCAATATATGTTCCTAACTCACACCAATTAAGCTTTTTGAAAAAACTCTCAAAAAAGGTTAAAAAGGTGAAACAAGGTCAGTTGCTTTTTTGTGGTGACTTCAACCTAACCCCTAATCCAGAATTAGACTCCACATCCCATCAAAAAGCTATGAAACCCTCTCTCCAACAATGGGCACAGGAGGAGGAACTATTTGATGTATGGCAAATCCAACACCCTCATGGAAGAGATTATACTTTCTTTTCAGTTAGTCATCATTCCTACTCCCGCATAGACTTGTTCCTGCTTTCCAGGTCCCTTCTCCCACTGGTTTCAGAGGCTACTATAGGATTGATAAAGTGGTCTGACCACGCAGCAATTACTATATCATTTCAAGAATCCCATGCACCCGCTCACTCCACCTTGTGGCGTAACAATACTTTCCTGATGGCTCATTCAACATATAAGGCTGAATTAGAATCAGCATTAAGTGAATATTTTCAGCATAATGTAGGCTCTGTCTCATGTCCATGTACGCTCTGGACTGCCCATAAGGCATTTATTAGAGGGGTCTCTATCAAGCTGGGACATGTCGCGAAAAAAGCTAGAGATAAAAAGATCTCCGAGTTGCTGACCTCCATAAGGGACCTGGAGAGTAGGAACAAGATCGCTCCTATATATACAGACCAATTGAAAGCTCTTAGACTCCAACTTAAAGACTGTCTTCTCTATAAATATGAACGAAATCTACAAAAGGTTAAAGCTAAATACTATTCCCAAAATAATAAAATGGGCAGACTATTGGCCCAACCAGTTAAAACTCAGAGGACCAAGTCAAGGATTCCCTACATACAATCGCCTAAAGATAATTCCAAAATTATGGATCTCCGGGGTATAGCAGACAGTTTTATGGAATACTATTCCTCACTTTACAATCTAAGCTCACCATCTAACCTCCCAAATGAAGCCACTGTTGACATTGAAATGAATACCTTTCTGAAAGGTCTCCGCCTTACTGCTGTATCTGCAGATCAATTTAAACTCTTGAGCGCTCCACTAACTGTAACAGAACTTCAGAAAGTTATAGAGGCTCTCCCTAACCAGAAAACCCCAGGTCCGGATGGCCTATCAAATTGGTACTATAAAACCTTCCAAGAAATACTTCTTTCTCACATGCAAGAGGCCTTGCAGAAAGGCTTCTCAAGTAGTACTTTCCCATCAGAAATGCTTTCTGCAATTATAGTTACCATCCTGAAACCAGGGAAATCGCCAGATTCCCCACAAGATTTTCGACCAATATCCCTGTTGTACACGGACCTGAAAGTTTACGCTAAAGTTCTGGCCAATCGATTGGTCCCTATTATGCCCACTTTAATACATTGTGACCAATCGGGATTTGTTAAAGGACGGCAAATCATTGTTAACACTAGGAAGGTTATGAATTTTGTTGATTATCTGGAGACAAAGGGAGGGGAAGCAGTGCATGTTACTCTTTATGCTGAGAAAGCATTTGACCGTATTAACTGGACGTTTGCTTTTTTAGTGCTTCAGGTAATTAGGATCTGCGGACCCTTCCCAGGAGCGGTGAGAGCCCTCTACAGCAGTCCCTCAGCGCGAGTGTATATCAATGATACCCTATCGGCATCATTCACAATTACGAATGGCACCCGGCAGGGATGCCCCCTCTCCCCTCTTATATTTATTTTGTCCATAGAACCCCTAGAACAAGCTATTCACCTCTCAGACCGAATGAAAGGAATCCAGATAGGAGATAGAGAGCAACAATCATTATCCACAGTAATGCAAATTATTCGCCAATTTGGGGAGTATTCTTTTTACAAAGTTAACGAGAAAAAGTCTCAAGCCTTACCTATTAACATACGACCCTCCTCCCTGATGAATTTACAAGCTAGATGAAATCTAGACTGGCAAAGGGAAAGTGTTCAATATTTAGGCACAAAAGTCACTAATAAGATTAATCTCCAATACCGACTTAACTATCTTCCTTCACTAGAGGAAGTTCAAAAGGACTTACTCTTTTACAGAAGACAGGGAATCTCTTGGGTGGGCCGTGTAGCCACATTTCAGATGTTAACTCTCTCGAAAATACTATATAAATTTAGGGCAGTCCCACTTTCCTTTTTCACTCGTATCAACAGACTCAACTGCTCCATACCTTTATTTGGTCGCCTAGACGCCCACGGATAGCCAATAGATTGCTAAACACAGGAAAGCGGGAGGTCTGGAACTCCCCAATATCTATGATTACTACCTTCCACCCATATGAATTCCCTAAGAGAATGGTGGGAGGGAAACCTACAACACCATTGGATACACATAGAAACAGCTATCTCTCCCAGACATAACTTAAAAGCCTTACTCATAGCCGGCCTAGATCCATCGCATCCTCTGGGACCCCTTCCAAGCTTCATTTCCACCTCAATTCCCTTATGGAAGGCCTTCCATCCAAAGGACCCTACAACAAAATTTTCCCTCCAATCACAGGCCCCACTAGAGACTTTAAACCTTCTAATCCATGATTTAGATCTAAAAACGTGGGTAACTATGGCCTCTCTTTAGTAGATTTACTTTTCGACTCTTCACAGCTTAAACAGTTTTCTACTCTACACGACCAATTTCTCATTCCCCATAAAGATTTTTATAAATATCTTAGAATTCGCCACCTCTTCCGCACCAAGAATCCTTTTCTAGTATTAGCATGTAAAAAATGTTGTGACCTCTGGAATACCAAGAGGCCTTCATCGAGAGGATTGAGACCTTTATATTCCATTTTAGGGTCTAAACAAAAGCTTGCCAAGTCTACCCCACTTATAACTTGGAAAAAAGAAATTGGAAAAACATTTCCAGCCTCTAGTTGGTCATCTTCCTTCTCATTTATATCAAAAACCTCTACTTGTGTTTCCCACTATGAGGCCGCTATGAAAACGATGCTCAGGTGGTACCTTTCACCCGACAGGTTAAGCCTTATCTACCCGGGAACCTCTCATCTGTGCTGGTGGGGTGTGGAGGTAGGGGCACGCTCTTCCACATCCTTTGGTCATGCCCTTGTATCCAAAGTGTTGTGGAAGGAGGCATTTAATCTCCTGTCCTCTCTTACAAAAATTCATATCACTTCCTCCCTGGAACTAGCCTTGCTATTTCTCCAGATTGTAGATTACCTATACCAGATACGTAATATTATAGCCCATGTCCTGTTGTCCACTAAACTGGTTATTACGAGATATTGGAAATCCCCAACTATCCTTCCCCTACAAGAAATTATAGACATGGTCAATACTTCATGTGCATGTGAAAAGATGACAGCATGAACCATACTTACCCTCGATTTGAGTCTGCTTGGCAGATTTGGTTTTCCTCTAACCTTGCAACTAAACACTATGCAAGTAAACACTATTAGTGTCCAATTTTTCAATGCTGAGAGTGTAAGATTACGTTTTCCCTCATTCTCTTTTTTTCTTTTTTTTTCTGTTATATGCTGTTTTTACTTATGTCTCTGCAAATAATTGAAAGCTCCTCATGACTGGAATGTCATTTCTGAGGAATGCACCCCAGTCAGAAACACTATGACGGCCCAATCGCCTTGTCAGAAATAATTCTTTCTACATTTTCCAGTAAAGATGTTTTCAATATTGATAAATGAACTTATCCATTAAACTTGGAATGCTTGTACCATGTGAACCTTTGCTACATAGATGACATTTGTGTATATTGTTAATCTTAAAAATAAAAAACTATTTTCAATAAAAGACCTCTGGGACACAAACACTTTTTCTATTTTTTATTTTTTCCTTTAAATTTTTTTCTATTATTTGTATTTTATTATATTTCTTATTCTTGTTTAAATAATTTTTTAACTTACTTATTTTTAAGACATTTGGCCATATAATATGTGCCCAAAATATTATTGAAAGACCTCTGGCTAGACACACTTTTTTTTTGCATTTTGCACTATTTCCACTGTAACTGGGTTTTCCAAGAGGGCCTCAGTTAAAGGGAAAAAGAGCCCCAAGTGGCGGCTTTGTACAAGGCAGAGCTGATCAGGGTGTGAAAAGACCCTGCAGCTCTGCTCTGACCCTGAGACACCCAGCGATCACATGATCACCAGATCCAGTGGAGGAAGTGGCATAGCCGCCTCCTCTAGACACTGCATAGCGCTCATTGAGCACTGTGCACCAATCTGAGGAGAAGGCAGAGGCGGTAAAAAAATGCTTTTGTCTTCTCCTTGGGTCCCCGGCTGTCACTGACCTGCTACTGCATCATCAGCTGTGTTTCTGTCCAGCAGGACGGGAGCCACAAATGAGGATCTGCGGGTCGTGTGTCATGCACACCTGAATCAAAGGATAGAAGATGCCAGAAAATGACATCAACAGATACATAGTGACTCTGCAAGAAAGAGAGTTAGTGACAAATATGCATTTCCCATGGCTGGCCAGACCAGCGGATCTTCCAGCAGACGCTCTCCCCATGGACAGGCAGCAGTGGAGCCCCAGGCGCTGATTTCATTGCTTAGTGCATCCAATTTTCCCTTTAGAGTCTGTGTCTGTTTTATTTCTTTCTTGCAATGTCTGTCTGCTGTAAACACCGGAGATGAGACCCCCCCCCCCCCCAATATATCACAGGAAACACCCAGAACCACCTGCAGCACTGTGGAATGTCAGAATAGATAGATGATAGATAGATAGATAGATATGAGATAGATAGATAGATAGATAGATAGATATGAGATAGATAGATAGATAGATATGAGATAGATAGATAGATAGATAGATATGAGATAGATAGATAGATAGATAGATAGATAGATATGAGATAGATAGATAGATAGATATGAGATAGATAGATAGATAGATACCGTGGAAGAAATGTCTGACCTGAAAAGATGCAACAAGGGACCAAAAAAACAACATCCCAACAGTTGGTTTGACCGAGAATGTAAAGTCGTAAAAAAGACTCTGGCTGAGGGAAGCCTACTACACCATACAACGGCAATACAAAACTATCCTTAGAAAGAAAATGCAAGGCCACATCTCAGCCAAACTCCTCAATAAGAGGATCCCCAGCTTCCTCACCCAGCAAACCGTCCTCAGCAAAATCAAGCAGGCTTCATGCCAAACCACCACAGCTACATCTAAACCCTGCACAGACTACTCAAGAGGCCTGTTCAGACCACTGCACCATGGACCACATCTAAACCCTGCAGACTCCTCAAGAGCCATGTCCAGACCACCGCACCATGGACCACATCTAAACCCTGCACAGCCCCTTCTCAGGCTTCACCTTCATGGAGAAAAAAAAAAACTCCATGGAGGAGGAAGAGAAAGTATCCATACTCTTGGGGGAAGAGGAGAACACAGCGGCCATAGCAGCACAATATATTACTACCTGCAGAGGCGGCTCTAGACTTTGTGAGGCCTTAGGCGAAACTCGAACATGAGCCCCCCACGAATATTGTTGGGATGCTCGTGATCTCCCGTATGGCGCCCCGGCTCAGTCCTCAAGAAATAAGCTGTGTCAACCACCGCACAGAGCGGTGGTGTGGTCAACACTCACCCTCCATGTATCTCTATGGAAGACTCAGAGATACACAAGTGCTGTATCTGCGGCTCTCCCATAGATACATGGAGGGGGAGTGTTGACCACCGCTCTGGGCACAAGGAGATCCGGAGTACCATATAGGAGATTGTGGGAGACCCTAAGGGCCAGACCGTCCCCCCTCCCCCTGATCAGACACTTATCTCCTATCCTTTGGATTGGGGATTTATTTTCCTATCCCGGAGTACCCCTTTAATATGCAGCGACATCACAGTAAATGGTTAATATGCACAGTGACAACACAGTACAGGGCTTATATTCACAGTGCATATTAACACTTTGCATTAACCCTGGCCCAGTTCTCTAAATCGACCCTCCCCTCACACACTGCATTTTGATGTACTTGCTATACAGCAGCACATACCTGTCACCTCCAGGGCCTCCAGGTGACGTCTCCTCGGATATAGATCATCTTCTCCATTCAGTCCGGACACTTCTCTCAGCCGCCTCGTCTCTGCAGAGTGTGACACATGGTTATCTTAGCGTCCTCACTTTTCTATCATCATCCCCCAACCTGGAGCCCCCCACAGTGTTATCCTGCTGCTCACTGTGCCCCCCAATACCCCCAAATACTATACTGAAGAAATAATAGTGCCCCTCATAGTAATAATGCTCCTCATAGTCCAACCAATAGTAATTCGCTTCTAGAATGCTCTCATTAGTAATACTGCCCCCCACACTGCCTCATTATGTAATTTGCCCCCACACTGCCCCCATTAAGAAATTTGTCCGCCCCACTGCCCCCATTAAGTAATTTTCCCCCCACACTGTCCCATTAAGTATTTTGCCCCTCACACTGCTCCATTTAATAATTTGCCCCTCACACTGCCCCCATTAAGTAATTTGTCTGCCATACTGCCCCCATTAATTTGCCCCCCACACAGTCCCCATTAAGTAATTTGTCCGCCACACTGCCCCCATTAAGTAATTTGCCCCCACACGCCCCATTAAGTAATTTGTCTGCCATACTGCCCCCATTAATTTGCCCCCCACACAGTCCCCATTAAGTAATTTGTCCGCCACACTGCCCCCATTAAGTAATTTGCCCCCCACACTGCCCTCATTAAGTAATTTGTCCGCCACACTGCCCCCATTAAGTAATTTGCCCCCCACACTGCCCCATTAAGTAATTTGCCCCCCACACTGCCCCATTAAGTAATTTGTCTGCCACACTGCTCTCATTAAGAAATTTGTCCGCCACACTGCCCCATTAAGTAATTTGTCCGCCACACTGACCCATTAAGTATTTTGCCCCCACACTGCCCCCATTAAGTAATTTGTCCGCCACACTGCTCCATTAAGTAATTTGCCCCCCACACTGCCCCATTAAGTAATTTGTCCGCCACACTGCCCCTCCATTAAGTAATTTGCCCCCACACTGCCCCCATTAAGTAATTTGTCCCCCACACAGCCTCATTAAGTAATTTGTCCCCAAACACTGCCCCCATTAAGTAATTTGTCCGCCACACTGCCCCATTAAGTAATTTGTCCCCACACACTGCCCCATTAAGTATATTGCCCCCACACTTCCCCCATTAAGTAATTTGTCTGCCACACTGCCCCCATTAAGTAATTTGTCCGCCACACTGCCCCATTAAGTAATTTGTCCCCACACACTGCCCCATTAAGTATATTGCCCCCACACTTCCCCCATTAAGTAATTTGTCTGCCACACTGCCCCATTAAGTAATTTGTCCCCACACACTGCCCCATTAAGTATTTTCCCCCCACACTGCCCCCATTAAGTAATTTGTCTGCCACACTGCCTCCATTAAGTAATTTGTCGCCCCACACTGCCCCCATTAAGTAATTTGTCTCCCCACACTGCCTCATTAAGTAATTTGTCCCCCCACACTGCCCCATTAAGTAATTTGTCCGCCGCACTGCCCCCATTAAGTAATTTGTCGCCCCACACTGCCCCCATTAAGTAATTTGTCCCCCCACACTGCCCCCATTAAGTAATTTGTTCCCCTCACACTGCCCCCATTAAGTAATTTGTCCCCCCACACTGCCCCATTAAGTAATTTGTCCCCCCACACTCCCCTCATTAAGTAATTTGTCCGCAACACTGCCCCCATTAAGTAATTTGTGTACAACACTGCCCCCATTAAGTAATTTGTCCCCCCACACTGCCCCCATTAAGTAATTTATCCCCCCACACTCCCCTCATTAAGTAATTTGTCCGCAACACTGCCCCCATTAAGTCATTTGTTCCCCTCACAGTGCCCCATTAAGTAATTTGCCCCCCACACTGCCCCATTACGTATTTTGCCCCCACACTGCCCCCATTAAGTAATTTGTCTGCCACACTGCCCCCATTAAGTAATTTGTCCGCCACACTGCCCCCATTAAGTAATTTGCCCCCCACACTGCCCCATTACGTATTTTGCCCCCACACTGCCCCCATTAAGTAATTTGTCTGCCACACTGCCCCCATTAAGTAATTTGCCCCCCACAGTGCCCCATTACGTATTTTGCCCCCACACTGCCCCCATTAAGTAATTTGTCTGCCACACTGCCCCCATTAAGTAATTTGCCCCCCACACTGCCCCCCATTAAGTAGTTTGTCCCCCAACCTGCCCCCATTAAGTAATTTGCACCCACACTGCCCCATTAAGTAATTTGTCCGCCACACTGCCCTCATTAAGTAATTTGTCCGCCACACTGCCCCCATTAAGTAATTTGTCCCCCCACACTGCCTCATTAAGTAATTTGTCCCCCCACACTGCCCCATTAAGTAAATTGTCTGCCACACTGCCCCCATTAAGTAATTTGTCCGCAACACTGCCCCATTAAGTAATTTGTCCGCCACACTGCCCCCTTTAAGTAATTTGTCTGCCACACTGCCCCATTAAGTAATTTGTCCGCAACACTGCCCCATTAAGTAATTTGTCCCCCCACACTGCCCCCTTTAAGTAATTTGTCCCCCCACACTGCCTCATTAAGTAATTTGTCCCCCCACACTGCCCCCATTAAGTAATTTGTCCGCCACACTGCCCCATAAAGTATTTTGCCCCCACACTGCCCATTAAGTAATTTGTTTGCCACACTGCCCCAATTAAGTAATTTGTCTGCCACACTGCCCCCATTAAGTAATTTGTTCCCCTCACACTGCCCCCATTAAGTAATTTGTTCCCCTCACACTGCCCCCATTAAGTAATTTGTCTGCCACACTGCCCCATTAAGTAATTTGTCCGCAACACTGCCCCATTAAGTAATTTGTCCGCCACACTGCCCCCTTTAAGTAATTTGTCTGCCACACTGCCCCATAAAGTATTTTGCCCCCACACTGCCCATTAAGTAATTTGTTTGCCACACTGCCCCAATTAAGTAATTTGTCTGCCACACTGCCCCCATTAAGTAATTTGTTCCCCTCACACTGCCCCCCATTAAGTAATTTGTTCCCCTCACACTGCCCCCATTAAGTAATTTGTCCCCTCACACTGCCCCCATTAAGTAATTTGTCCCCCCACACTGCCCCCATTAAGTAATTTGTCCCCCCACACTGCCCCATTAAGTAATTTGTCTCCCCACACTGCACCCATTAAGTAACTTTTCTGCCACACTCCCCTCATTAAGTAATTTGTCCGCCACACTGCCCCATTAGGCAATTTGTCCCCTCACACTGCCCCCATTAAGTAATTTGTCCCCCCACACTGCCCCCATTAAGTAATTTGTTCCCCTCACACTGCCCCCATTAAGTAATTTGTCCGCCACACTGCCCCATTAAGTAATTTGTCCGCCCACACTGCCCCCATTAAGTAATTTGTTCCCCTCACACTGCCCCCATTAAGTAATTTGTCCGCCACACTGCCCCATTAAGTAATTTGTCCGCCACACTGCCCCCATTAGGCAATTTGTCCCCTCACACTGCCCCCATTAAGTAATTTGTCCGCAACACTGCCCCCATTAAGTTATTTGTCCCCCCCACACTGCCCCCATTAAGTAATTTGTCCCCACACACTGCCCCATTAAGTAATTTGTCCGCCACACTGCCCCCATAAAGTAGTTTGTCCGCCACACTGCCCCCATTAAGTAATTTGCCCCCCACACTGCCCCATTAAGTATTTTGCCTCTGACACTGCCCCCATTAAGTAATTTGTCCGCCACACTGCCCCCATTAAGTAATTTGTCTGCCACACTGCCCCATTAAGTAATTTGTCCGCCACACTGCCCCCATTAAGTAATATTTCCCCTCACACTGCCCCCATTAAGTAATTTGTCCCCCCACACTGCCCCTATTAAGTAATTTGTCTGCAACACTGCCCCCATTAAGTAATTTGTCCCCCCACACTGCCCCCATTAAGTAATTTGTCTGCCCCACTGCCCCATTAAGTAATTTGCCCCCCCACACTGCCCCCATTAAGTAATTTGTCCCCCCACACTGCCCCATTAAGTAATTTGACCCTCACACTGCCCCCATTAGGCAATTTGGCCCTCACACTGCCCCATTAAGTAATTTGCCCCCCACACTGCCCCATTAAGTAATTTGTCCGCCACACTGCCCCCATAAAGTAGTTTGTCCGCCACACTGCCCCCATTAAGTAATTTGTCTGCCACACTGCCCCCATTAAGTAATTTGTCCCCCCACACTGCCCCATTAAGTAAGTTGTCCGCCACACTGCCCCCATTAAGTAATTTTTTCCCCTCACACTGCCCCCATTAAGTAATTTGTCCGCCCACACTGCCCCCATTAAGTAATTTGTCCGCCCACACTGCCCCCATTAAGTAATTTGTCTGCCCCACTGCCCCCATTAAGTAATTTGCCCCCACACTGCCCCCATTAAGTAATTTGTCCCCCCACACTGCACCATTAAGTAATTTGACTCTCACACTGCCCCCATTAAGTAATTTGCCCCTCACACTGCCCCATTAAGTAATTTGCCCCCACACTGCCCCCATTAAGTAATTTGTCCCCCCACACTGCACCATTAAGTAATTTGACCCTCACACTGCCCCCATTAAGTAATTTGCCCCTCACACTGCCCCATTAAGTAATTTGCCCCCCACACTGCCCCCATTAAGTAATTTGTCTGCCATACTGCCCCCATTAATTTGCCCCCACTCTCCCCATTAAGTAATTTGCCCCCCACACTGCTCCCATTAAGTAATTTGCCCCCACACTGCCCCCATTTAGTAATTTGTCCCCCCACACTGCCCCCATTAAGTAATTTGTCCCCCCCACTCTGCCCCCATTAAGTAATTTGTCCCCCCACTCTGCCCCCATTAAGTAATTTGTCCCCCCACACTGCCCCCATTCAGTAATTTGTCCCCCCACTCTGCCCCCATTAAGTAATTTGCCCCCACACTGTCCCCATTAAGTAATTTGTCCCCCCACACTGCACCATTAAGTAATTTGACCCTCACACTGCCCCCATTAAGTAATTTGCCCCTCACACTGCCCCATTAAGTAATTTGCCCCCCACACTGCCCCCATTAAGTAATTTGTCTGCCATACTGCCCCCATTAATTTGCCCCCACTCTCCCCATTAAGTAATTTGCCCCCCACACTGCTCCCATTAAGTAATTTGCCCCCACACTGCCCCCATTAAGTAATTTGTCCCCCCACACTGCCTCACAAATTTGCCCACACACTGCTTCATATTATGAAATTTCCCCCCTTCCTTGTACTTGTCCGCTGATCTGCTAGGCTGCTGCGCGGGCATGAGTTCAACTTCAGTCACTTAAGAGCGCATCTCCATCCTGCGGCGCATAATCCCGTGAGACCCGTGACCCCCCGCTGGTCTTGCGGGATTACGCACCGCACGACTGGGTTGCGCTCTCAAGTGACTGAATTCATGACCGCGTGGCGCAGCAGCCTAGCAGATTAGTGGACAGACAAGTACAAGGGGGATGGTGAATAGTATTCAGGGCCTGGAATGTTTTGACCTAAGGACGCTCCCACCCGACACCGCCGCAAGTACTTGCGGCGGTGTCGGGTGGGAGCCAGAGCGAGGCCCCCACCAGCACGAGGCCTTAGGCGGCGGCCTAAGTGGCCTAATGGAAGAGCCACCTCTGACTGCCTGCCATAGATTGAGAGGAGCCTGATATGTCATGGACTCTTATACCCCCACCATGGATGTGCCCTTATCCCCCATCCCCAGGGCCGTCTTTAATGCGGGACAAAAGGGGCAGCTTCCCCGGGCCCAGTTGCTCCTGGGGGGCCCAAGGCAGCTGCCTCTTGAGCCCCACTGACCACTGCCCAAAAATTCAATGATGACATCGTCGTAAATTAGTACCAGAGGACCAGGAAGTGGTGAAGGCTTTGTACTCACCGCTCGGCTGTTGGCTGTGCAGGGCTGCGGCGCTCTGTGACATCACACTGTGCGCAGCCTTCACAGCACAGCCGACAGCAGGAGGATGCAGATCGCACTAGAGGAGAGGAGCGGCGGCGTCCAGGAGCAGGAGAGGTAAGTGTTTAGTTTAATGGCTAATGGACACTTCTGGCACTGGTGAGAGGCATTGGGGGCTGATGGAGAGGCTGCTGGGGGCTGATGACAAGCTACTGGGGCTGATGAGAGGCTACTAGGGGCTGCTATAAGGCTACTGGGGGGCAAGTTCCCTGCACAGAATTGCAAAGACACACTCAAAGTGTCCAAAAGCTCTGCAGTTTACAGCAGACAAAAGCTGATCCACAAACGGAAGATCGGCGGGTGAGCACCAGTCTCCGTAGCGGAATGTCTGTAACAGGGGGGCGTCACGGCCTGTCAAACCGCATCCACCCCGCTGTCCAGACCTGTCAGCATGTCCGCTCCATGTCAAAATGCCACCACAATAGGGATGGGGATCAGGGAATCACAATGATGTGATCCCGATTCCCTCCCTCAGTGGGGGAGTCACGGATGGACTGCATCAGAGCATTACATAGTATGATATATAACTAATAAACAAATCCTCCCGTCAGGAGTCAGTGACACTCAAGTCCCAATAGGGGCTAAAGAGGCATCGAATCACAGACAGGGATTGTCACTGGTCATAAATTCCAATAGTGGTATCCCAACCTAATAAATGGATCGCCTGCATAGTTCCTCCAGTCTTCACCAAACGTGACCATTCATGACAATAGAGTCAAAGATATTGTCCTACAAAAAAAGGAACACAATTAGACATATAGCACATGTTGTTTTCCCTACAGAGAATACAAATAAAGAGAAATAATGGATAGATAGATAGTGTGGCGAAAACCAACCTCGCCACTGGGTTTTGGAGGGGGCTGTTTACCAGCCTCTTGCCCCAGGATTATGGGCCCTCTCATCAGCCAGGCCTCCTTTGTTCACAAAGGACTTGGACTAACTTGAACCCCTGGTCTAATTCGTGCCATTTTGGGATGTTAAATGTCTATGTGTATTGAAAAGGATGGGACATTGTACAGGTCCTTCTAAAAAAATTAGCATATTGTGATAAAGTTGATTATTTTCTGTAATGTACTGATAAACATTAGACTTTCATATATTTTAGATTCATTACACACAACTGAAGTAGTTCAAGCCTTTTATTGTTTTAATATTGATGATTTTGGCCACAGCTCATGAAAACCCAAATTTCCTATCTCAAAAAATTAGCATATTTCATCCGACCAATAAAAGAAAAGTGTTTTTTTTTTGGTTTTTTTTCTCATTCAAGAATTTATTGAGTTTTTCAAATAAGTATATGAAAATGCGAGGTAACATATTGTAATGACATGCAATGCCATATACATTAAAGAGTAATCTCCAGACAAAGGAGGTAACAAGGTACAGCTTTCCACACGTAAAGGCAGCAAGAACATGTGGCAACATACGAGTAAGAGGATTACAGTGTTTACGTAAAGCAAAAAAGGCTATAAGAATCTAAGCCTAGTAAAACATGTACATAAGAAAAAAAAAGAAAAAAAAGGGAAAAAAAAGGAGAGACAGACAAAGGGGGGACATAACAGCAGATCACGGACAAAGAGGAAAGGTACAGGGGAATGGGAGGATAGGGGAGTGCAGGACTATAGACGGGCATTACGAAACTCATCTGATCCACGGAAAGTTTCCCAAGGGCCCCAGGTCTGAACAAATCGAGAGGTGTAGAAAAGTGTTTTTAATACAAAAAAAGTCAACCTTCAAATAATTCTGTTCAGTTCTGCACTCAATACTTGGTCGGGAATCCTTTTGCAGAAATGACTGCTTCAATGCGGCGTGGCATGGAGGCAATCAGCCTGTGGCACTGCTGAGGTGTTATGGAGGCCCAGGATGCTTCAATGCGGCGTGGCATGGAGGCAATCAGCCTGTGGCACTGCTGAGCTGTTATGGAGGCCCAGGATGCTTCACTGCGGCGTGGCATGGAGGCGATCAGCCTGTGGCACTGCTGAGCTGTTATGGAGGCCCAGGAGGCTTCAATGCGGCGTGGCATGGAGGCGATCAGCCCGTGGCACTGCTGAGGTGTTATGGAGGCCCAGGATGCTTCAATGCGGCGTGGCACGGAGGCAATCAGCCTGTGGCACTGCTGAGGTGTTATGGAGGCCCAGGAGGCTTCGATAGCGGCCTTAAGCTCATCCAGAGTGTTGGGTCTTGCGTCTCTCAACTTTCTCTTCCCAATATCCCACAGATTCTCTATGGGGTTCAGGTCAGGAGAGTTGGCAGGCCAATTGAGCCCAGTAATACCATGGTCAGTAAACCAGTTACCAGTGGTTTTGGCGCTGTGAGCAGGTGCCAGGTCGTGCTGAAGAATGAAATCTTCATCTCCATAAAGCTTTTCAGCAGATGGAAGCATGAAGTGCTCCAAAATCTCCTGATAGCGGCTGCATTGCCCCTGCCCTTGATAAAACACAGTGGACCAACACCAGCAGCTGACATGGCACCCAGACCATCACTGACTGTGGGCACTTGACCCTGGACTTCAGGCATTTTGGCATTTCCCTCTCCCCAGTCTTCCTCCAGACTCTGGCACCTTGATTTCCGAATGACATGCAACAGTCCAGTGCTGCTTCTCTGTAGCCCAGGTCAGGCGCTTCTGCCGCTGTTTCTGGGGAATGCGGCACCTGTAGCCCATTTCCTGCACACGCCTGTACACGGGGGCTCTGGATGTTTCTACGCCAGACTCAGTCCACTGCTTCCGCAGGTCCCCCAAGGTCTGGAATCGGTCCTTCTCCACAATCTTCCTCAGGGTCCGGTCACCTCTTCTCGTTGTGCAGCGTTTTCTGCCACACTTTTTCCTTCCCACAGACTTCCCACTGAGGGGCCTTGATACAGCACTCTGGGAACAGCCTATTCGGTCAGACATTTCTTTCTGTGTCTTACCCTCCTGCTTGAGGGGTCAGTGATGGCCTTCTGGACAGCAGTCAGGTCGGCAGTCTGACCCATGATTGCGGTTTGGAGTAATGAACCAGGCTGGGAGTTTTTAAAAGCCTCAGGAATCTTTTGCAGGTGTTTAGAGGTAATTAGTTGATTCAGATGATTAGGTTAATAGCTCGTTTAGAGAACCTTTTCATGATATGCAAATTTTTTTAGATAGGAATTTGGGGTTTTCATGAGCTGTGGCCAAAATCATCAATATTAAAACAATAAAAGGCTTGAACTACTTCAGTTGTGTGTAATGAATCTAAAATATATGAAAGTCTAATGTTTATCAGTACATTACAGAAAATAATGAACTTTATCACAATATGCAAATTTTTTTAGAAGGACCTGTATACGTTGAGTAGTGAGGTCTGTTCCATTGTCTCTCTGTGTGTATTGGCGATGTCCTTTGTCCTGAGAGATAATTGAATTACTTCTCGGTTGTCTCTAGGACAGAGGATATTGTGTATTCTCCTGCCTGTGATGATTGCATCAACCCAGTGTGAGGTAATTCTATCACGGGCAGAGGGGAGGATTTTGTGTGGGAGTGTCTGAGTGTATTGTATGTGGTTATTGGCTGTTTTTACAAAACCCTGTGGGTGGTAACCTTGTTGGAAGATGTGTATAAAATGCTTGTGTGTTAAAATAAAGAGGCTGCTTTATACCTTCATGAAGTTTCGGCTCATGTTTTGGGAATGCGATAACTACACTCTTGGGGATTGCTATACCACAATACTCCCCTGAGTAGAAGCTCTTGTGAGAGCTTGTTCATGGCTCCTGCTCTCTGGATGTAGGAGAGGTTCACCCACTGGAAGCTGAAGCCCGGTCTTGGGTCCAGCATGGGTGGAGGACGGTGAGACCCCAACCAAGCTGCGGTGGTTCGTGGGGTCTGCAGTGCGTACGGTGTCAAGTGGAGTGCTTGGAGTCCTCGGAAAGCACTAGGAGCATCTATCGACGGAGGTACCCGGTCGGGGTGCTAGGAGATCCGTTACAGATAGATAATAGATAGAATATAGATAGATAATAGATAGATAGATAGATAGATAGATAATA
Organism: Bufo gargarizans; assembly: GCF_014858855.1. Classification (NCBI taxonomy): domain Eukaryota; kingdom Metazoa; phylum Chordata; class Amphibia; order Anura; family Bufonidae; genus Bufo; species Bufo gargarizans. The sequence goes on along the minus strand of NC_058085.1, from coordinate 373,861,935 downwards.
GATAGATAGATATGAGATAGATAAATGATAGATAGATAGATAGATAGATAATAGATAGATAGATAATAGATAGATAATAGATAGATAATAGATAGATAGATAATAGATGATAGATAGATAATAGATAGATAATAGATAGATAGATAGATAATAGATAGATAGATAATAGATAATAGATAGATAGATAGATAGGAGATAGATAGATAATAGATAGATAGATAATAGATAGATAGATAATAGATAGATAGATAATAGATAGATAATAGATAGATAGATAATAGATAGATAGATAATAGATAGATAATAGATAGATAATAGATAGATAGATAATAGATAGATAGATAATAGATAGATAATAGATAGATAGATAATAGATAGATAGATAATAGATAGATAGATAATAGATAGATAGATAGATAATAGATAGATAGATAATAGATAGATAGATAGATAGGAGATAGATAGATAGATAGATAGATAATAGATAGATAGATAATAGATAGATAGATAATAGATAGATAATAGATAGATAGATAATAGATAGATAGATAATAGATAGATAATAGATAGATAATAGATAGATAGATAATAGATAGATAGATAATAGATAGATAAGAGATATGAGACACAGTTTTTTGTATCTTTCATTCATGTTACAATAGTTAATTTGTATAAAATCCGCTCGTCTGCTGCTCGATATAATAATTTGGTCGGTGACTGACGGGCGGCTCTGCGGGATGTCGGTGCGGAGAGGAAGTGACCTTGGATTTCCTAAGAAACTCTCCAGATTGTAATTGAAGATTGCTGCGACCTAATAATCACTGCATAATAAGCCGGCATTATGGCGGAGCCGCCACTTCACACTAAGGTCAACAAGCCTGACAATCTCACATAATGTCATCTTCCATCTCTCAGTGCGCAGATGAGGAACCCCCTGAGAAGCGGCAGGATGACAGGCTGGGGGGGATGAGGAACTCTTCATCATTTAAAGGGGAACACTCCAGACCTTGAACTAATGGCCGGGGGCCAGTCTCTGTCTCACACTCATAAGGCAGGCATCATCTCTGATATTCGTGACTATGCTTAGATATGCAGATTAGGTCCTTCTTGACAGCTAATTTGCATACCTTTTCCCAGGGAGCATGTCCTGTAAGGCTTCCTCTGCAAGAAGAATCCCTGCCCTCCAAGAACTAGATGGAAACAGACATAAAAAGAAAACCAGAGCGGGTTATCCATTCTTATCCATTGTCACAGGTGCAAAACCTCATCAGTTTCAACGCAGGTCAATGCATCTCCATGGTAACAGACAACAAATATTCTCTGTGTAGTCTGACCCTGCAGTGTCCACGTATTCTGATTCCCTGCAGCGCCTCTGCAGGAGAGATGAAGCATTCCCCCTCGTCGGTGTCATCTGCAGACGAGCCAGGTCCTTCTGAGAAGAAGTCGCTCATTGTAGCTGCTCCTCACTAGACGCCTCTCCTCTATCAGATCAGTATTCTCTTGTATACAAATGTGTCCCAATGTCTTCTTGCCTTGTACGGCCTGGTTCACATGACCATTTTTTTGGTCCGCATCCAATCCGCATTTTTTGCAGATAGGATGCCAACCATTCATCTGAACGGGTCTGCACACCATATCCTGTCCACTTCCGTATGTCTGTTCCGCTGCCCCACAAAAAAGATAGAACATGTCCTATTATTGTCCTTTTTGCGGACAAGGATAGGCATTGTTACAATGGGTCTGCAAAAAACGGATGCAACACAGATGTCACACGTACATCATTTATATTTTTTGCAGATCCACAAAAACATACATTTGTGTCAATGCTCCCTTAGGGCTCATGCACATGGCCATTGTTGTTTTTGCGGTCCGAAAATTGTGGATCTGCAAAATACGGATACCGGCCGCATGTGTTCCGCCTTTTGTGGATCGAAACGTCCTGCCCTCTATAGAACTGTCCTATCCTTGTCCGTAAAAAAATTTTTTTTTTGCAGGGCTGTGGAATGGACGAGTGTGCTTTCCGGATTTTTTGCGCCCCCATTGAAGTGAATGGGTCCGCATCCGACCCGTAAAAAATGCAGATCGTTTAGACCAAAAATACATACGTGTTCATAAGCCCTAAGTGTGATCATTAAAATATTGTTTTGGTCCACAAAATCACTTTATAGGCTGTGTTCCCATCAGCCTGACACTAGATCCGTTTTTGTATTGGTTTTTATTTATTTATTTATTATTATTATTTTTTTCTTTTTTTTTCACGTTCAGAAACTTATTGCACGCGGCGTTTTTCTCCTGGTCAGCAATGAAGAAGGCAAGGTAACCGGAGATACAGCAAATCCAACATTAGACTGAAGGGAACACAGCCTAAAACGTCATCTTATGGACCAAACCAATATTTCAAAATGTAGACATTGGTTGAATGGTTCAAAACTGATATGTGAGGCATCAAGTACCTCACACCTCACCTGAAGTGAGTAAATATGATACAGAGGAGCTAAATTCGCTGCTCTACCAATGACAAAGTTCATTGCTCCATCCTTATGTCAATGCGCACAACACATGGATTAAGAAGGGAGATCCATTTTTTGCCATTCATTGTCACATTCTATGTTTTTCCCAAAAAATGAAACATTGTTGCAATATTATTGTCACCAACCCAGTGCTGCCGCATAACTCATTAGCTCCCCCTAGTGACGCCAGCTAACGACGCATCCGTTCTTCTTCTTATGGCATTATTGTATTTTCTGCAGATGAAATCCTTCACCCCCTCCCCCATGGCTGCAGATTCCATAGGCGAGAAACCCAGAGGACAATGTAGTAACCAGGACGTAAGTGGAATGCGCAGTACAATAACGCGGGAATGAATCACAGAGGCTTGGCGGAGATTTGATGAATTGTTTTCAATGCTCCACGAAAATACAATTTCAAGGAAAGAGAAATGACCTCTCCATGGAGCGGCAAATTGGTCGGACTGGTATTAAAGTGATCCATTCCCGGACATATGGCGGCGGCAGCATTCGTAGTCTGATTACATGCTCTAAATCAATTAAGTGAATAGAGATGCAGCAAGAGGACCTGGGATTCAAGGGCCACAAAGAGAAGTAAAAGGTGAGGAGACCATCACGCTCTCCATTATACTTGGCTTTTATCCGTATGAAGAACCTCTCATGCTGTAAAGTCGTGTTCTTGTGAATCATCATCGTATCTATAGTTACAAGAAAAAAATTCTTCTTAGCTACAGATACAGTAAATCCAAAAATATTTCCTTTCCCTTCTATTGGGGCAGGGAGTGCGATCTGAGCTAGTCAGATGTCTCTCCTCAGCTTTGTCTCCCCTCTCACAGCAGGCATCTCACAGACATAGAGGAAAGAGGCTGCAGCTTCATCTCCCTCCTCTCCCCTCCTCCCTGTTTCCTATATTCTATATTACACCGATCGCTGGGGAGACATATGAACATTTACAGAGTCAGAGATGTGAACTACAGGCTGCTGGGTGCCCAAATTCAGTACCCCCGCCGCTGTCCGCCCCTGCCACAGTTCCCCCGCCGCTGTCCGCTCCTGCCACAGTTCCCCCGCCGCTGTCCGCTCCTGCCACAGTTCCCCCACCACTGTCCGCTCCTGCCACAGTTCCCCCGCCGCTGTCCGCTCCTGCCACAGTTCCCCCGCCGCTGTCCGCCCCTGCCACAGTTCCCCCGCCTCTGTCCGCTCCTGCCACAGTTTACCCGCCACTGTCCGCTCCTGCCACAGTTCCCCCGCCTCTGTCCGCTCCTGCCACAGTTCCCCCGCCACTGTCCGCTCCTGCCACAGTTCCCCCGCCGCTGTCCGCTCCTGCCACAGTTCCCCCGCCGCTGTCCGCTCCTGCCACAGTTCCCCCGCCGCTGTCCGCTCCTGCCACAGTTCCCCCGCCGCTGTCCGCTCCTGCCACAGTTCCCCCGCCGCTGTCCGCTCCTGCCACAGTTCCCCCGCCACTGTCCGCTCCTGCCACAGTTCCCCCGCCGCTGTCCGCTCCTGCCACAGTTCCCCCTGCCGCCGTCCGCTCCTCTCTCGGCTCAGGAGATGCAGCGCACGCAGCAACCCCCCCCCCCTTTCATGATGGCAGTGGGCAGAGTGAAAGGCTACTTTCACACTCGCATTTGCTGCGGATCCGTCATGGACGTCAATACACGTTCAGATAATACAACCGTCTGCATTCGTTCAGAACGGATCCATTTGTATTATCTGTAGCATAGCCAAGACGGATCCGTCTTGAACACCATTGAAAGTCAATAGAGGACGGATCCGTTTTTTAATTGCACCATATTGTGTTAGTGAAAACGGATCCGTCCCCATTGACTTACATTGTAAGTCAGGACGGATCTGTTTGGCTCTGCATAGTCTGGCGGACACCAAAATGCTGCAAGCTGCGTTTTAGTGTCCGCCTCAAACGCACAACGGAGACCAAACGCAGCCAAATTGATGCATTCTGAACGGATCCTTATCCATTCAGAATGCATTGGGGCTGAACTGATCCGTTTTGTACTGCTGGTGAGAGCCCTGAACAGATCTCACAAACGGAAACCAAAACGCTAGTGTGAAAGTAGCCTTATCTGTAATGTCCAGCTAACACTCTGCTTGAAACAGCCGACATCGGTGCTGGCACTGATGTCGGCCATTTAACCCCTTCCATGCAGTGGTCCTTAGGGACTGCTGTATGGAGGGGCTAACCATTGGGCCGCCGCTCTGCTGCGGCAGCGGCCGATGCTTGGAGGGTAAACGGAGGGAGAGAGCTCCCTCCCTCACCCATCGGGCCGCTGCACTGTGGCAGTGTCCCGATGGTTACCATGGCAACCGACCGCTTTCACAGGCATCCGGCTTGCTGTGGTATATCTAAGCCTGATCAGGCTCCTGTTAAAGGCAGTGCACTATATAAAAATATAGCTTTCAGAAAATATGCTTATATTGAATAAAATAAAGTAAAAAAAATGCACATATTAGCTATCGTCATGTCCGTAATGACCTGCTCTATAAAAATAGAATGTGATCCAACCCATCTGGTGAACACCATAAAAAAATATATAATTTTATCACCTTACGTCACAAAAAGTGTAATACCAAGCAATTAAAGTCATATGCCCCATAATGGTACCAATCAAACCGTCATCTCATCCTGCAAAAAATGAGACCCTACCTAAGACAATCACCCAAAAAATAAAAAAATATGGCTTTTAGAAAATGGAAACACAAAAACATGATTTTTTTCTTCAAAAATGCTTTTATTGTATGAACTAAAATAAAAAAAATGCACATATTAGGCATCGCTGTGTCCGTAACAACCTGCTGTATAAAAATAGTATGTGATCTAACCTGTCTGGTGAATGCCGTAAAAAAATTACATAAAAAATGTGCCAAAAAAGCCATTTTCTATCATCTTCACAAAAAGTGTAATACCAAGCGAACAAGGCCAGCAGTCTCAGCCACAGCCACCAGTTAGTGCCAGCAGTCACAGCCACAAGCCACCAGTCAGTGCCAGCAGTCACAGCCACCAGTCAGTGCCAGCAGTCTCAGCCACAGGTCAGTGCCAGCAGTCACAGCCACAAGCCACCAGTCAGTGCCAGCAGTCACAGCCACCAGTCAGTGCCAGCCGTCACAGCCACAGGCCACCAGTCACCAGTGCCAGCAGTCACAGCCACAAGCCACCAGTCAGTGCCAGCAGTCACAGCCACAAACCACCAGTCAGTGCCAGCAGTCACAGCCACCAGTCAGTGCCATCAGTCACAGCCACAAGCCACCAGTCAGTGCCAGCAGTCACAGCCACAAGCCACCAGCCAGTGCCAGCAGTCACAGCCATCAGTCAGTGCCAGCAGTTACAGCCACCAGTCAGTGCCAGCAGTCACAGCCACCAGTCAGTGCCAGCAGTCTCAGCCACAGGTCAGTGCCAGCAGTCACAGCCACAAGCTACCAGTCAGTGCCAGCAGTCACAGCCACCAGTCAGTGCCAGCAGTCACAGCCACAAGCCACCAGTCAGTGCCAGCAGTCACAGCCACAAGCCACCAGTCAGTGCCAGCAGTCACAGCCACCAGTCAGTGCCAGCAGTCACAGCCACCAGTCAGTGCCAGCAGTCACAGCCACCAGTCAGTGCCAGCAGTCACAGCCACAGGTCAGTGCCAGCAGTCACAGCCACAAGCTACCAGTCAGTGCCAGCAGTCACAGCCACCAGTCAGTACCAGCTGTCACAGCCACAAGCCACCAGTCAGTGCCAGCAGTCACAGCCACAAGCCACCAGTTAGTGCCAGCAGTCACAGCCACAAGCCACCAGTCAGTGCCAGCAGTCACAGCCACAAGCCATCAGTCAGTGCCAGCAGTCACAGCCAGCAGTCAGTGCCAGCAGTCACAGCCACCAGTCAGTGCCAGCAGTCGCAGCCACAAGCCACAGCCAGCAGTCTCAGCCACAGGTCAGTGCCAGCAGTCACAGCCACCAGTCACTGCCAGCAGTCTCAGCCACAGGTCAGTGCCAGCAGTCACAGCCACCAGTCACTGCCAGCAGTCTCAGCCACAGGTCAGTGCCAGCAGTCACAGCCACAAGCTACCAGTCAGTGCCAGCAGTCGCAGCCACCAGTCAGTGCCAGCAGTCATAGCCACCAGTCAGTGCCAGCAGTCGCAGCCACCAGTCAGTGCCAGCAGTCGCAGCCACCAGTCAGTGCCAGCAGTCACAGCCACCAGTCAGTGCCAGCAGTCACAGCCACAAGCCACAGCCAGCAATCTCAGCCACCAGTCAGTGTGGTCAAGTTCCCTTGCCATTTAATATAGACTACTGTTCTAGCGCCCGTTATTGTAACGGGCTTAATGTTTAGTTGTAATCATAAAACACCAATATTTTCTGCAGAGCTGTGCAATAAGTTACAAGATACAGTGACTATTCCAACCAGATACAAAGTTACAATATCCACCTAAGGCCTTGTTCACATCTCCATTTAGGGATTCTGACAGTCCTGCTCGCAAACGTACAAACAACAAGAAAAGAGGAGATACCTGTATATCATGTGGGATTAGAGCCCTTGTAACTGGTGGATGGAGAAAAGCATTCAAAAGAAAGGAGCATCATGGGAGAAGATTCAGACTGGGAGGTGGTTACCATGGAAGGAGAATGCAGATTATCATTATCACTCCTAGACCCATGAGATTAGATGAATACTCACTCTGCTGCACTATGACCACTGACCACTTTTACAGGGATGTGCATGGCAGGAGATTAACTGAGGACTTCATCTGTGGACCGACACCATCAGTGTGAACTGTCCGTCCTCACAGGAATCTTTTTTACTCTTATTTTTGGATCCAAGCTTCAATTACTCATCATCCTCCTCCTCCTCAAGCTATCTAGCCCAGATCTGGTGCAAATCTCAACTTAACTTTACAAAGCAGAATTGTGACAAAGAGTCACTATTAAGATCATTTGAAAAGACATTGTTAGTAAATGATGGCGCAACACCCAGGATTTCATTTTCCTGCTAAACCCAAAATTCCCTTTATGAGCTCATATATCCTACCACTGTTCTTCTCTGGTGAGAAGATAAAAGCCGGGGAAGGTTAGTGGATTTATGGGGTAATTATTGGTCTCTGTGTCTGAAACGACAAGAAATGGAAAAGAGATTTAGTGGCCTCGTGGACCCGTCACGAGGCTCTGTCTGCAAAATATGAACTGGTCTGGGAAATGATAGATTTACCTCTCCACTCATCATAGGTATATTTATTGAGGACCATGAGAAGATCAGCGCGCCACAACCTGCCCCTTAAAGGGGTACTTCAACATTTTGAAAAACCTCAGATTGTGCTGCATATAGAGAAAAGTAACACGTAGGCCTGTACTCTCCATGATCACCGCTCCTGGCACCCATGATAGCATTGGTGGAGGAGAAGGGAGCTTCAAAGCAATGGAAAACACTCTGATGGCTTTAGAACTGAATATCTGCCATTTTTAAAGCCCCTGAGATGTCAGTCTTGACACTCAGTCACAGACGCTACATGCCTTTAGGCTAAATCTACATTGTTCTGCAACCTCTTCTTCTCTAATCTCTCCTGGGTTGTCAATCAAATGTATGTTATTCCAAGAGCCACCGTAACCCTGTGCATAGGAATAGTGCATGCGTGAAAGTCACTCCTACATTGAGATAGCAATGGGCACATGAGAGCCGGCATGGAAATGCCATCTCCATTACTAGGGGATTCCAGTGCAACTAATAATGGAATGCAGCTAAGAAAAGGCTGAAGAGAACTTCAGTTTTAGGTCCTAGGACATACACTAGTCACAAAAAGTTAGGGATATTTGGCTTGTGGGTGAAATTTCAGCATGAACCTAAAATGACCTCTAACTTTTACAGGAGAACGTAATATGACCTTCTCTCTAAACTTTTGAATGCACATGTCTAACTGTTCAGTGTTTCAGTATTTTTGCACAACTTGCTGTTCTCTAACAAGGAGCTTAACAGCAAAATTCAGATTATTGATCCATGAATCGCCTAATAAATTTCCTGCTTCAATTTGAATTGCTATGTAAACAGTCCTCCTCATCATGCTGTTCACAGTTTGACATCATGAGACCAAGACAACACCTAACAATTGATCAACAGTACCTCACCACTGCGAGGCTTCAAGCAGTATGTTATCAGATGGAAGAGGCCACTGAGATTAGACTGTCACAGAGTGTCACCAGCAGGTTGTATCAGGGATAGAGACTGAAAGAGTCACAGAAAGGCAGAGAAGTGGACGTCCTTTGGCCACATCCCACACTGATGACCGCTTCATTGTGAACAATGCCCTTCAGAACCGGATGATGAATGCCAAACAACTCCGGGCACATTTAAGAGAGAGGCACCGAAGTGTCACATCAGACCATTCCAAACGATTTACATCAACGTGCTTTGTGTGCTAGACGACCTGCAAGGGTACCGGACCACACCACCAGGCACAGGCGTCATTGTCTTGCATGGGCCAGGAGCAGTTACACTGGACGAGGGACCAGTGGGCCTCAGTACTACAGTATTTACTAATAAAAGTCAATTCAGGCTGAGCAGAAATGATGGCTGCCAACAATGTTGGAGACATCAAGGAGAGCGCTATGCATCAGCCACTGTTATCACCAGACGAGCCTTTGGTGGTGGTGGTGGTGTTACAGGGTGGGCAGGTGTGTCTAGTCAGTACATGACTGCTCTATACTTTGTGAATGGTCCAGTGACAAGTCTATACTACTTGAAGAACGTCATTAATCCAGTCATTGTGCCTCTGCAGGAACAACACAGGCCTAATTTCATCTTCATGGAGGACAATGCACCTGCTCATCGAGGTCCCATCATTATGGAACGGCTGCTGGAGACTGGGGGACCTCATATGGAGCGGCCTGCACTTTCTCCAGACCTGAATCCCATCGAAAACCTATGGGATCGGCTGAGCCGCCGTGTAGAAGCTCATAACTCTGTACCTCAGAACCTCAATGACCTGAGGGCCACCCTTCAAGAAGAGTGGTATGCCATGCATCAGCAGACAATAAGGCAACTTGTGAACAGCAGGAGATGTTATTGTCAAGCTGTAATTGACGCTCAAGGCCACAGGACAAGTTATTGAGACACTGACATTTTGTGGCGGTATACCCAGCACTGGTGTCGGCTTTTGTTTCAATAAATTGTTTGAGATGAGGAAATCACCGTTCCTGCTTCTACTTAAATGCCCGACTTTCATGATATAATATCACTGGAGCCGGAACTTTTTAAGTTTTCCATAAATTTCACCCGAAAGCCAAATATCCCAAACGTTTTGTGAGTAGTGTGTGTTGTACATATTATTGCAGAGCAGAGTGCCATATGTTCAGAGCAGGGCCCCATGTATCATGGTCCCTGTAGTAAGGCAGTGGACTCCCTATCAAATGTTGCTTACAGAGTAAAATTACACAGCAGAGGCATACAGATGTAGCATTCATTAACATAACAGCCTGGACGTGCTGTGCCAATTACGTAGCTCGCCTGCGCTCTTTACATAGAGCACCAGATATGATAGCAGCTGCTGTATCTGCAGATAGACTTTCCTTCAGCCAAGGAAATATTTACTGCCCTAGATCAGTATCTATACACCATTCCCAATGCAGAGTGGCCTAGCGGCACCCTTCTTGGCACCCAGCACCCCTCCTTCTGCTATGCCCCCGTCAGCAGTGTAGATACAATATACATGTTCCTGGTGCTATTTGCTGTGACTGGTTTATCCTGGTCCGTGCAGTGCCCGCTGCTTGTATTTTGCATAGACAGCCGTGGTCCCTGGTATAACGCAGGTGCAGCCTTCTTCATAAATACCTGGAGACAAGATAGAAATCAGAGGCTGCTTTTCCAGAAACAGATGGCGGCGGACGCTGGAGGTTGCATTAGCTCTTTTATGGGTGCTATAAATATGGAAGTACTGAATAGCGAACATGTGTCTGGATGTAAAGCAAACAGATGGATTCTGTACAACAACATCCTATTGACCGCAGTGTACAGAGACTTTTATCACGGTCAGATGGTTGGTGCGCAGGATAAGTTCTGTCGTACTGTTATCCATCAGTCAGGAGTAATGTTCCCAGGGGATATATTACGGGGTCTGTATATGGTGCAGAAGTGTGGGAAGAAAATCTGCAACAAAACCGCACCAAAAAAACGCACAAAAATCCGCAATTTCTATCCCGTTTTTGGTGCATTTATGTGTTTTTTCCGTTTATGTTAAAGGCGTTATCCCATCATAATGATCACTGTTAAATTGTTAATGATTTGACAGTGATCATTTATGTAAATATATTTGATTAACCAATTCCCACCGTTTAGGAGAAAATTCATCCCCACTTACCACATTGTTGTCATTCGGTCTCCTCTGGTTACGGCCAGCGCTCTTCTCCTGAATCCCGGTGGCCTCGCTTGCGCAGAAGACTCCTTATTTTATACCGGCCGGGCCACTCGCTGTCCTGAATGCGCACGCCGGCTCTGTACTATACTCGCCAGGAATAAGTCACCATGGCGCAGTCCAGCGCGCGGCACGGCCGGGAGAGGACTTCAATGAAGATGAAGCCCGCCCCCAGCCAGAATCCAGGAAGTAAACGGCACGATGGCAGCAGGTAAGTATGAAAAGGCAAAGTGGGATAACCCCTTTAACAACTAGTGTTGAGCGAGTATGCTCGGCACATCGCCGTGTTCGGCCGAATACCTCGTATGCGATGCTTGAGTCAGTGTATTTAAATCCAATTTATCCTCTATTTCTAAAAAGTTTCTGCCGGGATTTGAACTTACAACCTTCTAGAGGAGAGGACTTTAACCCGTGTCAGAAAAACCTCATAGTAGTTTGTCATGTAGTAAGTATTCCTATACAGCAGAAGTATCATTTCAGATTTCAGTGCAGGTTAACATGTAGCTGTATAGTGTAGTGGTTAAGGTTCTTGGCTGTAATGTAGAAGGTTGTGAGTTCAAATCATGGCAGAAACTTTTTAGAAATAGAGGCTGATTGACACTTTGCTATTTTAGTATGGTTGTATAGCTCATCCGGGATGGCTCTTACTGGGAGTAGTCAAAGTGATGGGTGGGTGACTACTCCCAACATTCCAGGCCGGGTCTTGACGTTTTTTTGTTATGCACAAACTTTCTACTTGGTATGAGCAAACACCAACCTGCAAAGAGTATTTTATTGTTTGACCTTATGTGCGAATTAACACGAACATTTGAATTACGAACTTGTACTTTGCCTCTGTACTGCACCCGCTTATCCCAACTACCAGAGCGAATCCCCACAATTGGTGGAGGAGACGGGCATTGCAGTGAGGCTGGCATGAAGGCCAAAATATTTTAGTTTTTCCGGGCACGGTTGTATGTCTTACATCAAACCAGAGAGATTACAACCCGTGTCCCTCGACAAAATGGAAGCTTTCATGAAAGCCCTCGTGGAAGCTAAGGGTACTTTCACACTTGCGGCAGGACGGATCCGACAGGCTGTTCACCATGTCGGATCCGTCCTGCGGCTATTTCGCCGTGCCGCCGGACCGCCGCTCCGTCCCCATTGACTATAATGGGGACGGGGGCGGAGCGCCGGCGCGGCACGGCGGTGCACGGAGAAAGGCCGCCGGACTAAAATTACTGCATGCCAGGCTTTTTAGTCCGTCGGCTTTCTCCGTGCACCGCCGTGCTGCACCGGAGCTCCGCCCCCGTCCCCATTATAGTCAATGGGGACGGAGCGGCGGTCCGCGGGCACGGCGAAATAGCCGCAGGACGGATCCGACATGGTGAACAGCCTGTCGGATCCGTCCTGCCGCAAGTGTGAAACTAGCCTAACCTGCAACAGCTGGAGGCCAATAAGCAACAGCAGGAAACAAACCAGCTGCTGTTACAACATGTGATGGCTTTACAATCAGCAGGAGCATCTCAGAGCATCAACGATGCCCGGAAAGCGGTCCGTGTGGCGATCCCCAAGATGACCCCCGCAGACGACGTCAAGATCTATTTGGCGATCTTCGAGAAGGTAGCTGTGAGAGAGAAGCTATCCCGGGAGCAATAGGCTGAGGTCGTCTCTCTCTCGTTCCTGGCGTCTGGACCTCAGCAGGTGTATTTTGACTTACCGGATGATCAAGCGACTGATTACCGATAGAGATGTCGCGAACATAAAATTTTCCATTCGCGAATGGCGAACGCGAATTTCTGCAAATGTTCGCGAACGGGCGAACCGGGCAAACCGCCATTGACTTCAATAGGCAGGCGAATTTTAAAACCCACAGGGACTCTTTCTAGCCACAGTAGTGATGGAAAAGTTGTTTCAAGGGGACTAACACCTGGACTGTGGCATGCCGGAGGGGGATCCATGCCAAAACTCCCATGGAAAATTACATAGTTGACGCAGAGTCGGGTTTTAATCCATAAAGGGCATAAATCACCTAACAATCCAAAATTTTTTTGAACAACGTGGTTTAAAACATCCAGTGTGTGTATACGATCAGGTATGATGTTGTATCGATCAGGTAGTGTAAGGGTTACGCCGCTTCACAGACATTGACAGACCAAACTCCCCTTTTAATGCACCGCAAACAACCGCAAACAGTCCATTTGCCCAACCGCAAACTCCCCATTTGCACAAGGTTGGATACCAAGCTAGCCATGTCCCGTGGATGTCATTGAAGGTTTCTTCCTCCACCCAGCCACGTACAACACCAAGGGTCCCCGAAAGGTGAATTGAATTGATTTTTCGAACGGGGAGATGGTTAAAAAAACGCTGGCTCCCTCCCCTTTGTTTGAATCCACGGTCACTGCGTCTGCGCCAAGCAATTTACTGTCACACCCGATATGAGTGGTATTTTCTGTGGTACTATTCTCATCAGTTTAATCCCTGTTACGTCCCATATCAGGGTGGGATTGCCTTTTGTGAAAAAAAAATTTGGCCGGGTATCTTCAACTGCCTGCACAGCGACAGACCAAACTCTGATACACCAAACTGAATTGATTTTAGGAACCGTGAGATGGAAAAAGCAGCTTGGTCGGTCATCTTACTCCCAAGTTGGGGCACTGCGCGTGCACGGAGCAATGTGCTGTGACACCCGATATGAGTGGTGTCTTAATTAGTACTATTCCTATCAGTTTAATCCCTGTTACATCCCCTATCCGGGGACGTGTGTCAAATTGATTAACCATTGTCGAATTAACGACATCCTGAAATAATTTAGTTCTGAGCTTTGTACTTGCTTTGTATTGGAATTGATGGGGATTTTTTAAATTGTCTGCATTATTTCTAATAAACTATTAAGAGACTTTATTATGATTTTTTATTTTAAGTATTAAAAACCCATACAACTTTAAAAAAATAAAAAATAAAATAATGTTTTTTCTATTAAAAATTATCGAGCGGATCGCTTTTAGTCTGATCATAATGAAGCAACGGCCTTATCTGGGGTGTGGCAACATTGCCAACACACTCATAGAGGTGGTCGCTTCATTGTGATACGCAAGCCCCTTCACCACAACAAGGTACCGATCACGAAGGGGAATTGACTGTTGCATGTGCCTTTTTTTTTGTTTTGTTTTTGCAGCCACAGTGCAGCACTAGAGGCCAGAAAAATTAGGCATGTACACATGCCTGAAGAATTAGGTATTGTTGCAGCCGCCGTTGTAGCAGCGCCTGGAAAAATTGATGTTTTCCAGGCAGAAAGGTGACTAAAACATTGCGGCTTGAACCCTAGTTGGTGGCGGAGAATTCACGAAAGCATCCGGTATGCAGACATTAAATACAGCAGCGTGGGGACCATTTTGAGGCCAAGGCATGTCATCAGGCCTTTAGTTAGTCAAACGTATCCCCCACTGTCAGTCCCTTCAGGATCCATGCCTCATTCATCTTAATGAAGGTGATGTAATCAACACTTTTTTGACCGAGGCGACTTCTTTTGTCAGTGACAATGCCTCCTGCTGCACTGAAGGTCCTTTCTGACAGGACACTTGAAGCGGGGCAGGCCAGAAGTTCTATCGCAAACTGGGATAGTTCAGGCCACAGGTCAAGCCTGCACACCCAGTAGTCAAGGGGTTCATCGCTCCTCAGAGTGTCGATATCTGCAGTTAAGGCGAGGTAGTCTGCTACCTGTCGGTCGAGTCGTTCTCTAAGGCTGGATCCCGAAGGGCTGTGGCGATGTGTAGGACTGAAAAAGCTCTCCATGTCCTCCATAAACAACACATCTGTAAAGCGTCCTGTCCTTGCCGCCGTGGGAGGAGGAGGATTACTTTCACTTCTTCCCCTGTTAGATTCCCGTTGTGCTGTGACATCCCCCTTATAAGCTGTGTAAAGCATATTTTTTTGTTTGGTTTTGAACTGCTGCATCCTTTCTGACTTTCGGTAATTTGGTAACATTTCTGCCACTTTCTGCTTATACCAGGGGTCTAGTAGCGTGGCCACCCAGTACAGGTGTCACGGCGGACAGGAACTCAGATACTCAAAAAGCCAAATACACAAGTGTCTAGGCTAGATGCTGGGGACAGGTCACCTCCTAGCACATCCCTGACTTCTCTCCCTATGCTGCTAAGCCCACTTTCAGACCTTGATGGCAGGTAAGAAGTGTCCTCGTGCCTGGGCTGCAAACACCCTAGAATCCCTGAGATGGTGAAAGGGGAGAAGGGGCAAAAGACACACAAATAGCCTAGACCGCAAACAACACAAACAGAAATGAAACTTATCTGAGCTGGAACAGACAATCCTTCCTTCCTGAATCCAAGACCAGAATGAATACTATAACCCGCACGGCCCTCTGGGATAGAAGACAATTTAAGCCAATGAACCCACCCAGAGCACCTGAAGGAAGGCGGATCCAGCATGATTCCAAAACAAACAAAAAGGTTAGACACGTGCTGCCAATCTGTCAGACCTCCGCACACCGTCCGAGCAAGGCATGACAACAGGTCGTTCTCCTTCATCCTTTTTATACGAGGGTCCCTCAACAGGCACGACAGCATGAAAGAACCTATTTGCACAAGGTTGGATGCCAAGCTACTCATTTCCCGTTCCTCGTCCTCACTGATGTCATTGACGGTCTGTTCTTCCCCCCAGCCACGTGCAACACCACGGGTCCCAGATAGGTGACAACAACGAGCACCCTGGGATGCCTGCTGTGGTTGGTCTTCCTCCTCCTCAAAGCCACATTCCTCCTCTGACTCCTCTTCCTCATACTTCTCTTCGAGCGTTGCCGCAGGTCCGGCAAGCGATGATGACAAGGCTGTTTCTGGTGGTGATGGTGACCACAACTCTTCCTCTTCCTCTTCACGCTCATCTACAGCCTGATCCAGCACTCTTTGCAGGGCACGCTCCAGGAAGAAAACAAATGGGATGAGGTCGCTGATGGTGCCTTCGGTGCGACTGACTAGGTTTGTTACCTCCTCAAAAGGACGCATGAGCCTACAGGCCTTGCGCATGAGCGTCCAGTAACGTGCACAAAAAATTCCCAGCTCCGCAGAGGCTGTCCTAGCACCCCGGTCATACAAATACTCGTTGATGGCTTTTTCTTGTTGGAGCAGGCGGTCGAACACTAGGAGTGTTGAATTCCAACGTGTCGGGCTGTCGCAAATCAAGCGCCTTACTGGCATGTTATTTTGGCGCTGAATGTCTGAAAAGTGCGCCATGGCCGTGTAGGAACGCCTGAAATGGCCACACACCTTCCTGGCCTGCTTGAGGACATCCTGTAAGCCTGGGTACTTAGACACAAAGCGTTGCACGATGAGATTCAACACATGTGCCATGCACGGCACATGTGACAACTTGCCCAAATTCAATGCCGCCAACAAATTGCTTCCATTGTCACACACCACTTTGCCAATCTCCAGTTGGTGCAGGGTCAGCCACTGATCCACCTGTGCGTTCTGGGTGGACAGGAGTGCTGGTCCGGTGTGGCTCTCTGCTTTCAGGCAAGTCAACCCCAAGACAGCGTGACACGTCGTATCCGGGATGTGGAATAGCCCCTGGGGAGCTGGGGGGATTCAGTTGATGTGCAGCCAGACGCCGCAGCAGAAAAGGACTCAGCCGAGGAGGTTATGGAAGAGGATGGAGTAGGAGGAGTAGAGGAGGTGGCAGTAGGCCTGCCTGCAAGTCGTGGTGGTGTCACAAACTCCGCTGCAGAGCCACGCATTCCATGCTTGGCAGCCGTCAGCAGGTTGACCCAATGCGCAGCGTAGGTGATATACCTGCCATGACCGTGCTTTGCAGACCAGGTATCAGTGGTCAAATGGACCCTTGCCCCAACACTGTATGCCAGAGATGCCATGACTTCCTTTTCAATCACTGAGTAGAGGTTGAGGATTGCCTTTTTTTTTAAAAAAAATTTGTCCGGGTACCTTCCACTGTAGTGTCCCAATAGCGACACATTTTTTGAAGGCCTCAGACTCCACCAGCTGGTATGGTAAAATCTGGCGGGCTAAGAGTTCCGTCAAGCCAGCTGTCAGACGACGGGCAAGGTGAGAGGCGGAGTGGCGGGTGGTTGAGAGGGGGCAAGGAGGACAGCAGTGGTTGACGTGGCTGAAGATGCTGGACCAGGAGGAGGACGGTGGCTTTGAGCTTGTGTGCTGCTTCTACTCGTCATCATTAGAGTTGAGCGAACACCTGGATGTTCGGGTTCGAGAAGTTCGGCCGAACATCCCGGAAATGTTCGGGTTCGGGATCCGAACCCGATCCGAACTTCGTCCCGAACCCGAACCCCATTGAAGTCAATGGGGACCCGAACTTTTCGGCACTAAAAAGGCTGTAAAACAGCCCAGGAAAGAGCTAGAGGGCTGCAAAAGGCAGCAACATGTAGGTAAATCCCCTGCAAACAAATGTGGATAGGGAAATGAATTAAAATAAAAATTAAATAAATAAAAATTAACCAAAATCAATTGGAGAGAGGTTCCATAGCAGAGAATCTGGCTTCCCGTCACCCACCACTGGAACAGTCCATTCTCAGATATTTAGGCCCCGGCACCCAGGCAGAGGAGAGAGGTCCCGTAACAGAGAATCTGTCTTCATGTCAGCAGAGAATCAGTCTGCATGTCATAGCAGAGAATCAGGCTTCACGTCAGCCACCACTGCAACAGTCCATTGGCATATATTTAGGCCCAGCACCCAGGCAGAGGAGAAAGGTCCCGTAACAGAGAATCTGTCTTCATGTCAGCAGAGAATTAGTCTGCATGTCATAGCAGAGAATGAGGCTTCACGTCAGCCACCACTGCAACAGTCCATTGGCATATATTTAGGCCTAGCACACAGGCAGAGGAGAGGTTCATTCAACTTTGGGTAGCCTCGCAATATAATGGTAAAATGAAAATAAAAATAGGATTGAATGAGGAAGTGCCCTGGAGTCCAATAATATATGGTTATGGGGAGGTAGTTAATGTCTAATCTGGACAAGGGACGGACAGGTCCTGTGGGATCCATGCCTGGTTCATTTTTATGAACGTCAGCTTGTCCACATTGGCTGTAGACAGGCGGCTGCGTTTGTCTGTAATGACGCCCCCTGCCGTGCTGAATACACGTTCAGACAAAACGCTGGCTGCCGGGCAGGCCAGCACCTCCAAGGCATAAAAGGCTAGCTCTGGCCACGTGGACAATTTAGAGACCCAGAAGTTGAATGGGGCCGAACCATCAGTCAGTACGTGGAGGGGTGTGCACACGTACTGTTCCACCATGTTAGTGAAATGTTGCCTCCTGCTAACACGTTGCGTATCAGGTGGTGGTGCAGTTAGCTGTGGCGTGTTGACAAAAGTTTTCCACATCTCTGCCATGCTAACCCTGCCCTCAGAGGAGCTGGCCGTGACACAGCTGCCTTGGCGACCTCTTGCTCCTCCTCTGCCTTGGCCTTGGGCTTCCACTTGTTCCCCTGTGACATTTGGGAATGCTCTCAGTAGCGCGTCTACCAACGTGTGCTTGTACTCGCGCATCTTCCTATCACGCTCCAGTGCAGGAAGTAAGGTGGGCACATTGTCTTTGTAGCGTGGATCCAGCAGGGTGGCAACCCAGTAGTCCGCACAGGTTAAAATGTGGGCAACTCTGCTGTCGTTGCGCAGGCACTGCAGCATGTAGTCGCTCATGTGTGCCAGGCTGCCCAGGGATAAGGACAAGCTGTCCTCTGTGGGAGGCGTATCGTCATCGTCCTGCCTTTCCCCCCAGCCACGCACCAGTGATGGACCCGAGCTGCGTTGGGTGCCACCCCGCTTCGACCATGCTTCATCCTCATCCTCCTCCACCTCCTCCTCATCCTCGTCCTCCTCGTCCTCCAGTAGTGGGCCCTGGCTGGCCACATTTGTACCTGGCCTCTGCTGTTGCCAAAAACCTCCCTCTGAGTCACTTCGAAGAGACTGGCCTGAAAGTGCTAAAAATGACCCCTCTTCCTCCTCCTCCTCCTCCTCCTCCTGGGCCACCTCCTCTTCCATCATCGCCCTAAGTGTTTTCTCAAGGAGACATAGAAGTGGTATTGTAACGCTGATAACGGTGTCATCGCCACTGGCCATGTTGGTGGAGTACTCGAAACAGCGCAACAGGGCACACAGGTCTCGCATGGAGGCCCAGTCATTGGTGGTGAAGTGGTGCTGTTCTGTAGTGCGACTGACCCGTGCGTGCTGCAGCTGAAACTCCACTATGGCCTGCTGCTGCTCGCACAGTCTGTCCAGCATGTGCAAGGTGGAGTTCCACCTGGTGGGCACGTCGCATATGAGGCGGTGAGCGGGAAGGCCGAAGTTACGCTGTAGCGCAGACAGGCGAGCAGCAGCAGGATGTGAACGCCGGAAGCGCGAACAGACGGCCCGCACTTTATGCAGCAGCTCTGACATGTCGGGGTAGTTGTGAATGAACTTCTGCACCACCAAATTCAGCACATGCGCCAAGCAAGGGATGTGCGTCAAATTGGCTAGTCCCAGAGCTGCAACGAGATTTCGCCCATTATCACACACCACCAGGCCGGGCTTGAGGCTCACCGGCAGCAACCACTCGTCGGTCTGTTGTTCTATACCCCGCCACAACTCCTGTGCGGTGTGGGGCCTGTCCCCCAAACATATGAGTTTCAGAATGGCCTGCTGACGTTTACCCCGGGCTGTGCTGAAGTTGGTGGTGAAGGTGTGTGGCTGACTGGATGAGCAGGTGGAAGAAGAGGAGGAGGAAGCCGAGAAGGAGGAGGTGGCAACAGGAGGCAAAGAATGTTGCCCTGCGATCCTTGGCGGCGGAAGGACGTGCGCCAAACAGCTCTCCGCCTGGGGCCCAGCTGCCACTACATTTACCCAGTGTGCAGTTAGGGAGATATAGCGTCCCTGGCCGTGCTTACTGGTCCACGTATCTGTGGTTAGGTGGACCTTGCCACAGATGGCGTTGCGCAGTGCACACTTGATTTTATCGGATACTTGGTTGTGCAGGGAAGGCACGGCTCTCTTGGAGAAGTAGTGCCGGCTGGGAACAACATACTGTGGGACAGCAAGCGACATGAGCTGTTTGAAGCTGTCTGTGTCCACCAGCCTGAATGACAGCATTTCATAGGCCAGTAGTTTAGAAATGCTGGCATTCAGGGCCAGGGATCGAGGGTGGCTAGGTGGGAATTTACGCTTTCTATCAAATGTTTGTGAGATGGAGAGCTGAACGCTGGCGTGTGACATGGTTGAGACGCTTGGTGACGGAGGTGGTGGTGGTGGTGTTGGTGGTACATCCCCTGTTTGCTGGGCGGCAGGTGCCAACGTTCCTCCAGAGGCGGAGGAAGAGGCCGAGGCGGCAGCAGCAGAAGAGGCCGAGGCGGCAGCAGCAGAAGAGGTAGCAGGGGGAGCCTGAGTGACTTCCTTGGTTTTAAGGTGTTTACTCCACTGCAGTTCATGCTTTGCATGCAGGTGCCTGGTCATGCAGGTTGTGCTCAGGTTCAGAACGTTAATGCCTCGCTTCAGGCTCTGATGGCACAGCGTGCAAACCACTCGGGTCTTGTCGTCAGCACATTGTTTGAAGAAGTGCCATGCCAGGGAACTCCTTGAAGCTGCCTTTGGGGTGCTCGGTCCCAGATGGCGGCGGTCAGTAGCAGGCGGAGTCTCTTGGCGGCGGGTGTTCTGCTTTTGCCCACTGCTCCCTCTTTTGCTACGCTGTTGGCTCGGTCTCACCACTGCCTCTTCCTCCGAACTGTGAAAGTCAGTGGCACGACCTTCATTCCATGTGGGGTCTAGGACCTCATCGTCCCCTGCATCGTCTTCCACCCAGTCTTGATCCCTGACCTCCTGTTCAGTCTGCACACTGCAGAAAGACGCAGCAGTTGGCACCTGTGTTTCGTCATCATCAGAGACATGCTGAGGTGGTATTCCCATGTCCTCATCATCAGGAAACATAAGTGGTTGTGCGTCAGTGCAGTCTATGTCTTCCACCGCTGGGGAAGGGCTAGGTGGATGCCCTTGGGAAACCCTGCCAGCGGAGTCTTCAAACAGCATAAGAGACTGCTGCATAACTTGAGGCTGAGACAGTTTCCCTGGTATGCATGGGGGTGATGTGACAGACTGATGGGGTTGGTTTTCAGGCGCCATCTGTGCGCTTTCTGCAGAAGACTGGGTGGGAGATAATGTGAACGTGCTGGATCCACTGTCGGCCACCCAATTGACTAATGCCTGTACCTGCTCAGGCCTTACCATCCTTAGAACGGCATTGGGCCCCACCATATATCGCTGTAAATTCTGGCGGCTACTGGGACCTGAGGTAGTTGGTACACTAGGACGTGTGGATGTGGCAGAACGGCCACGTCCTCTCCCAGCACCAGAGGGTCCACTAACACCACCACGACCATGTCCACGTCCGCGTCCCTTACTAGATGTTTTTCTCATTGTTATGGTTCACCACAACAACAAATATATTATTTGGCCCAATGTATTGTATTCAAATTCAGCGGGATATAAATTTGAGGCCTAGTATTTAGGCGCTGGGTGACAGGTATGGGTTTAGTGACAGAATTAGACTTGGAAATGCACAGAAGCGTGTGTGTGAAGTTATTCTGAATGACCCTATGTGCACCTTCAATATGATCTACCCTTTTAGGGATAGATTTCAAATAGCTCTGATATAGCAGAAACGACTAAATTATGAAATTGCTAAATTGGGAATTGTATTTCAACCCAGAACAAAAAATGTGCTTTGACGGACACTAAATAACTTTCCCAGCCACAACAGGACAGCGGTAACGAGAGATTTAGCGGGATATAAATTTGAGGCCTAGTATTTAGGCGCTGGGTGACAGGTATGGGTTTAGTGACAGAATTAGATTTGGAAATGCACAGTAGCGGGTGTGTGTGAAGTTATTCTGAATGACCCAATGTGCACCTTGAATATTATATACCCTTTTAGGGATAGATTTCAAATAGCTCTGATATAGCAGAAACCACTAAATTATGAAATTGCTAAATTGGGAATTGTATTTCAACCCAGAACAAGAAATGTGCTTGAACGGACACTAAATAACTCGCCCAGCTACAGCACTAAGGACAGATTTAGCGGGATATAAATTTGAGGCCTAGTATTTAGGCGCTGGGTGACAGGTATGGGTTTAGTGCCAGAATTAGACTTGGAAATACACAGTAGCGGGTGTGTGTGAAGTTATTCTGAATGACCCAATGTGCACCTTGAATATTATATACCCTTTTAGGGATAGATTTCAAATAGCTCTGATATAGCAGAAACCACTAAATTATGAAATTGCTAAATTGGGAATTGTATTTCAACCCAGAACAAGAAATGTGCTTGAACGGACACTAAATAACTCGCCCAGCTACAGCACTAAGGACAGATTTAGCGGGATATAAATTTGAGGCCTAGTATTTAGGCGCTGGGTGACCGGTATGGATTTAGTGACAGAATTAGACTGGGATATGGCCAAAAAATAAACAGACTATTGCTGGTTAAATGCACTTGGTGTGACAGCTTCACCCTGATGTAGGCTTTAGCCAAAAAACAACCACACCATTGAGGGTTAAATGCACTTGGTGACAGGCGCAGCTTGCCCCTGATTTAGTATATGGCCAAAAAATGAACAGACTATTGCTGGTTAAATGCACTTGGTGTGACAGCTTCACCCTGATGTAGGCTTTAGCCAAAAAACAACCACACCATTGAGGGTTAAATGCACTTGGTGACAGGCGCAGCTTGCCCCTGATTTTGTATATGGCCAAAAAATGAACAGACTATTGCTGGTTAAATGCACTTGGTGTGACAGCTTCACCCTGATGTAGGCTTTAGCCAAAAAACAACCACACCATTGAGGGTTAAATGCACTTGGTCGCAGCTTGTGCTGGCGCACCACAAGACACAAAATGGCCGCCGATCACCCCAGAAAAATGTGACTGACAAACGGTCTGGGCAGCCTAAAAACAGTGAGCAATTGAGGATCAGCAGCTCAATGATCCACAGCTGCAGATCGATCAGTTAATCAAGTCCTTTGGAGGAGTTAATCTGCCTAATCTCGCCCTACTGTCGCAGCCGCAACCTCTCCCTACGCTAATCAGAGCAGAGTGACGGGCGGCGCTATGTGACTCCAGCTTAAATAGAGGCTGGGTCACATGGTGCTCTGGCCAATCACAGCCATGCCAATAGTAGGCATGGCTGTGATGGCCTCTTGGGGCAAGTAGTATGACGCTTGTTGATTGGCTGCTTTGCAGCCTTTCAAAAAGCGCCAAGAAAGCGTCACAAAAGCGCGAAGAAAGCGACGAACACCGAACCCGAACCCGGACTTTTACGAAAATGTCCGGGTTCGGGTCCGTGTCACGGACACCCCAAAATTCGGTACGAACCCGAACTATACAGTTCGAGTTCGCTCATCCCTAGTCATCATGTGTTGATCCCATAGGCGTTTGTGATGTGCGATCATGTGCCTTCGCAAAGCAGTTGTACCTAGGTGGGTGTTGGATTTCCCACGACTCCGTTTCTTTTGGCACAGGTTGCAAATGGCATCGCTGTTGTCAGAGGCAGACACACAAAAGAAATGCCACACTGCTGAGCTTTGCAATGACGGCATTCTGGTGGTGGCAACAGCATGCGTTGATTGGCGTGCTGTCTGGCTGACCCCGGGTGCCGATACATGCTGTCTGACTGTGCCACTAGCTCCTTGCGACGACCTCCCCCTGCTTCCAACTCGTCTCCTCCTTCTCTCTGTCTCCCCTTCTGAACTTTCCCCCTCTTCTTCTTCTCTTCGAGTGGGCACCCACGTGGCATCCACGGCCACATCGTCATTATCAACCACTTCACTTGTATCTGACACCTCAGCAAAGGAAGCAGCAGCGGGTACAACATCATCATCATCATCACACTGTACGTCTATCTGTGTAATGCTGCCTGACTGAGACATATCCCTGTTATCTACATCCTCTGGCAATAATGGTTGCGCATCACTAATTTCATCCAACTGATGTGTAAATAACTCCTCTGAGGGATCAAGTGAAGCAGCTGTGGTGGCTGTGGTGGTAGTGGTGGTGGTGGCGGCGGGCGGCAGAGTGGTAACTTGAGAGCAGGTGACCAAAGCTGAGCTGGAGGAGGATGGTGCGTCAAGGTTCTTAGCGGAAGCTATTGAAGATTGGTGTCCTGTGTAAGCCAGTCAACTATTTTCTCCGAATTTTTTGGGTTCAGGGTACGTGGCCTCTGAACACTGGGCATTATTCCAGGGCCAGTGGAAATCACAGCACCACGAACACGACGGCCCCTGCGGGGTGGCCTGCCTCTGCCTGTCATTTTTTTTTAGATAAGTGTTACTATGCGTGCAAGGTACTGTGCCACCCTATATAAGTGGTGGGCAGTGGGCACAATACAGTCTGTGTGGGCCTGACACACATGGGCTTGCAAATGTGATTAGATCACAGAAAAATGTTCAATCAAAATTTTTTTATCTGCAAGGTAATTGAGTGAATAACACCCTGTAACGGTATGAGTGGAGGCTTAGCCACTAGCCAGTGGCCACAATACAGTCTGTGTGGGCGCCTGACACACACGGGCTTGCAAATGTGATTATGTCACAGAAAAATATTAAATATAATTTTTTTTTATCTGCAAGGTATTTTCTGTCACACCCTGTATGAATGGTGCACACAGTGCTGTCTGTGACTGAGCCTGAAGCCTCTCACACACGGGCAGCCAGGCAACTGCAATATACATATATATATATATATATATATATATATGTATATGAAGAAAAAAAAAAAGCAGACTGATGTACCAGCCCTGAAAAGGGCTTTTTGGGGTGCTGTCTGGACGCTGTCCTTACAGCAGATGAGTCTGTGGACACAGAACACTGCCCTAGCTAACGCTTTCCCTATTGAATCAGCAGCAGCAGCACTGTCCCTCCTCTCACTGTGAATGCAGCTTCCGAATGAATCTAAAATGGATGCTGTCCAGGAGGTGGGAGGGTCTGGGAGGGAGGGTCTGCTGCTGATTGGCTGGAATGTGTCTGCTGACTGTGAGGTACAGGGTCAAAGTTTACTCAATGATGATGTATAGGGGGCGGACCGAACATCGCATATGTTCGCCCGCCGCGGCGAACGCGAACAAGCTATGTTCACCGGGAACTGTTCGCCGGCGAATAGTTCGGGCCATCACTAATTACCGACAGTAAAGGGGGAGATCCTGGCGAGACGGGAGGTGAATGTATTAGTCCAGGTGCAGCAGGTGCATCAGTGGGAGTTTAACCCGGCTGAGCCAGCGAGGCCCAAGTATAATACCCTATTACACCTGTTGTAAAAATGGCTGCAACCTGACATGCTGAGTCCCACTGCTATGTTGGATCATCTGTTGGCTGATGTGTTATGGAGGGCTTTGCCATACCCCCTCCAGCACTGGATCGGCCAGGTGTCTCGTGGTAATGCCCTTGAGATGATGGACCTAGTGGAACGCTACGAGGCTACCAGGAATTTGAAAGGGGGTTTGTTTGGAAGGGGGGCAGCCAAACCCCAGCAATCTCCATCCCAGAGACTTGTGCCGACCAAGCCCACCCGGGGTGTACCCCCCTATAGAACTGGCTCCGATAGTATGCTGGCGGTGTCAAGAGCCTGGCCACGTAAGGGCCGACTGACCCCATCGGGGCGAACCCATGCAGATTAACTATGGATACCGCAAGTCGTTGTACTCCAGGAAGCTGTGTGCATCAGGTATCCCAAAGACTATAGACAATAACCACCTGTGCCAGGTAGAAGTGGGAGACACTCTGGTGGTAGCTCTGCTGGACTTAGGGAGTCTGGTGTCCCTGGTAAGAGCTACCCTGGTGCGGCCCGACGAGTATACTGGCCGAAAAATCGGGCTTGTGTGCATACATGGAGATTTAAAGGACTATCCCACCGCTCTCGTGTCTCTATCCATGGGAGGCGGCAAGTGGACCCATGAGGTGGCCGTTGCCACATTACCTTATTAACTAATAATAGGGAGAGACTTTCTGTGCTTCCCGGGCCTGTGGCAGGCTGTGAGAGTTGTTGATGCCCCTGAGTCAGGGGTAACTTCAGCAGAGTGTCCTGGCTCAGGCGGGAGGCCAGAACCCTGGGAACCCTAGGCCAACGGGCCAACGGTAGGGGTGACCGCCACTTCAGTGGAAGAGGGGGAGACAACCCCACTGAGTGTGTTGTTAGGAGATGTTGAGGACTTGCCGCCGGGTCCTAAATTGGCAGAACTCAATGTCTCCGGTGAACATTTCTGAACCACACACCGGGACCCAACCTTATCCCGAGCCTGGGAGAATGTGGTAATAATTGATGGTGAACCACAAAAACCTGGAAATGCTGTATTGGGTAAACCAACTACAGGGTGAGCATATTGAACAGCTGGTGGTGCCCAAGGCGTATCGCAAACTCGTATTGGAGCTTTCCCACCAACATGTTCTTGGGGGTCACTTGGGGTGGCAGAAAACACAGGTCTGGATACTATAGCGGTTTTACTGGCACAGTGTGTTCAGAGAGGTAGAAGAGTTTTGTAAGTCTTGCCCAACCTGCCAGATAAATAGCCTCCAGCCACATTTTCGGAGCCCCCTGGTGCCTCTCCCGATTATCGAGGTCCCATTCGAGTGAATTGCTATGAATCTCATAGGCCCAGTACCGAAGTTCTCTAGACAGAGGACACCAACACATCTCGACTACGCCACTCGGTACCTGGAGGCGGTGCCACTGTGACATACATCAGCCAAACGCATAGCTAAGGAGTTAATTGAGATGTTTTCCCGAGCGGGACTACCTAAAGAGGTTCTGACTGACCAAGGGACCCCTTTTATGTCCAAGGTCATGAGGAAACTCTGTAAGTTGCTCCACATAGAACAGCTACGGACGTCTGTGTATTATCCGCAAACGGATGGCCTGGTAGAGAGATTTAATCAAACATTAAAAAACATGTTAAAAAGAGTGGTGCCTAAGGATGGGAAGGACTGGGACCTTCTTCTGCCCTATCTTATGTCCGCAGTGCGAGAGGTGCCCCTCTCTACTGGGTTCTTTCCATTCGAACTGCTATACGGCAGACACCCTCGCGGTCTGTTGAACATAGCCTAAGAAGCATGGGAACAACAACCCACACCGCACAAAAGTGTTGTTGAGTACGTCACCCAGGTGCAAGGACGGATGGAGACAGTGTTGCCTCTGTTCAGGGAGCACATGGAGGCAACGCAGCGAGCCCAGAGTAGGATCTATAATCGGCAGGCTCGGGTCCGGAACTTTATCCCGGATGATTAGGTTTTGGGTCTGGTATCGACAGTGGACAGTAAGTTCCTAGCTAGGTGGCAGGGGCCCTACCAGGTACTCGAGAAAGTGGGAGAGCTAAATTACAAGGTACACCAGCCGGGGCAGTGAAAACCGGAGCAGGTGTACCATGTGAATTTACTAAAACCATGGAAAGATAGGGAGACCTGTACTGAAGACAGCCCGCGGCCGGGTTTTATAGGAGAAGAGGTTCCGGCCCCTCAGTTTGATACAAGAGA
Organism: Bufo gargarizans; assembly: GCF_014858855.1. Taxonomy (NCBI): domain Eukaryota; kingdom Metazoa; phylum Chordata; class Amphibia; order Anura; family Bufonidae; genus Bufo; species Bufo gargarizans. The sequence continues at coordinate 373,834,530 of NC_058085.1, read as the reverse complement.
AGCAGTTGCCACAGTAAAAGTTGCTGACAGCCTCTCCTCTAAACAGACTCAGGAGACCAGGGAGTTCATTAGTCAGAACACGGATGTCTTCTTGAACCTCCCTGGACGCACTTCCATAATCCAGCATGACATTGTCACTGAGCCTCAGGCAAAAGTTCGGTTAAGACCATACCGGGTACCCGAGGCTCGGCAACAAGCCATCGCGGAAGAGGTGCAGCGAATGCTGCAACTAGACGTCATAAAAGGGGTTCTGCAATTTGTTTTAACTGATGATCAGCGGGGGTCCGACACCCGGGACCCCCGCCAATCAGCTGTTTGAGAAGGCAGCGGGGCTGGCAGTAGCGCAGCTGCCTTATCACTGTTTACCGCCGACCCAGTGACGTCACGACTAGTATCAACTAGCGTGGATGGGGCTAAGCTCCATTCAAGTGAACAGTGCTTAGCTCCGCCCACGCTAGTTGATACTAGTCGTGATGTCACTGGGCCAGCGGTAAACAGTGAGAAGGCCGCGGCGCTGCTGGTGCGCTGCTGCCTTCTCAAACAGCTGATCGTGGGGGTCCCGGGTGTCGCACCCCCACCGATCAGTTAAAACAAAGTGCAGAACCCCTTTAAGGAGTCCAAAAGTGAATGGGCCAGTCCGATAGTCTTAATACCCAAGCCGGACGGGACGTTGCGGTTCTGTAACGATTTTCGCAAACTAAACGAAATCTCCAAGTTCAATGCGTATCCCATGCCCCGGGTAGATGGGCTCATCGAGAGGTTAGGACAAGCCCGATATTTTTCTGTTTTGGACCTCACGAAGGTGCCCTTAATGGAGGCTGCCAAAGAGAAAACTGCCGTCATCACGCCTGAGGGGCTGTATCAGTATAAAGTGTTACCCTTTGGTCTGCATGGTGCCCCTGACACGTTCCAACGACTCATGGACATTGTACAACATCATCGCTACGCGTCGGCTTACCTGGACGATATCGTCATCCACAGTACCGACTGGGAAAGTCATCTACCCAAAGTGCAGGCTGTAGTGGACTCCCTTAGGAAGGCTGGACTGACTGCGAACCCAATGAAATGCACAATAGGGTTAGAAGAGACTAAGTACCTGGGGTACGTCATTGGACGTGGAGTTATCAAACCTAAAGTGAATAAAATAGAGGCGATTTGAAATTGGCCCCGACCTGTCACCACTAGGCAAATATAGTCGTTCTTGGGAATAGTGGGCTATTATATGAGGTTTGTTCGCCCATTTTGACAATTTAGCGGCTCCGTTGACAGGGCTCTTAAAGGGACGGAAGTCAGTGATGGTCCACTGGAATGACCAGGCGGAAGAGGCTTTTTCCGCGTTGAAGTCGGTCCTGTGCGGGTCACCAGTTTTGGTGACCCCTGACTTCAAGAGGGAGTTTGTGATACAGATTGATGCCTCTGAAGTAAGCCTCGGAGCTGTACTCTCTCAGGAAATCAATGGGGAAGAACATCCTGTTTTCCTGAGCCGCAAACTTACCAAAGCCGAGACCAGGTAAAGTATAGTGGAGAGAGAGTGGCTGGCCATCAAGTGGGCACTCGAGTCTCTCCACTATTATATGTTGGGGAGAAAGTTCCGTCTGGTGACCAACCACTCCCCTATCAAGTGGATGAGCCAGGCCAAAGAGAGGAATGCTTGGGTCACCAGGTGTTTCTTGTCGCTACAGAACTTCATATTCTCAGTGGAACACAGGGCAGGCCGGTTACAGGGAAACGCGGATGCCCTGTCCCGGGTACACTGTCGGGCAAGTGTTCACCCCCTCAGGGTTGAACAAAGGGGGGAGGTATGTAGGAAGCGCAAGGGTCCGCCGTTAACGGAAAGTATGTGTCACCGAGGTTCCTGGCCTCGGTGAAGTAAGAGCCAGTATTTTCAGGTGTCAGCGGCAGCTAATGCTGATTGACACTTCGCTAATTTATACAGTATTAGTAGAAGTACCCCTGCGCTGCAGCTTGTTCTTGTCCCCTATGTGTCTTTCTTACCCTGGTTTTATTCCAGGGAGTCGCTGCTGGTTCTACAAGTGAGTGCCCTGCCCGGACTCACAACTCTGCCTATTTGGATAATCAAGGGTTAACTGGATCCCGCGCTGAAAAAAGACACTTCCTTGTATCAATGTATCAAGACTACTAAAGTGCTATCTGCAACCAATGTTAATATGTCTGAAAAGTTCTCACCTATATCTCGATGTTCCAGATGTCATTGGTGGTATAATGCAGGCAAATTGTTTTCATCCTTTCCAAGCAATGAAATACATTTTTTAGACCTCATTATTTTTATTCAGGATGGCCAGATTTTAACCAAGACCTACCAGAAACCTACCGATACCAACAGCTTTATCCCACTAAACAGCTGCCACTTACCCGTCTGGCTGACAAACATCCCCCGCAGTCAATATATTAGACTGCGGAGAAATTGTAGTACTGTAACTATAGAACACTTTGAAGAGGAAGCTAATGAATTACACAGGAAATTTAAAGAAAAGGGATATGTAATTAACAAATTAGAGCCCATTAAGGAAGATGTAAAGAAGATTGATCGTGACACCCTATTACAGAATAAAATACAAGGGATAAAAACAGAACATAAAAAGGATGAAGGAGTCCCACTAATGACACAATATAGTGAAAAAGAAGGAGCCTTCAAACGCATTGTTAAAAGACACTGGGACATCCTTAAACAGGATAAAGTTATAGGAGAAAAGATACCAACATGTCAGATCTTCACTTTTAAAAAAACACGGAATTTGGCTAGCCTAGTAGTGCCCTCCATAGGCTGAAATCAAATATCCAAAAATGAAAATAAAAATAACCATAAGAAAGGATTTTTTCCCCTGCAGAATGTGCAATAATTGCAGACTAGTGAGAAAGACAAAGAGGATTGGAGAAATTAGGGCTGGTCCAGATCTGTCCAAAATTTAGGATAATATGGCATGTAACACAAAAGGGGTTATCTATTATATAAAATGCCCATGTGAGAAAAAATATAGATAGGACGATCTAAAAGGGCCCTTAAAATAAGAATTGGAGAACACATAAAATATATACAGAAAAAGCATGATGGCCGTCCCCTATCACGCCGTTACAGAGAACACAATGGAGGCCAATTTTTAGGTTCGGCATTTGGGGGAATTGAGAAAGTAAAAAAGGATATGAGGGGCGGGGACTACATAAAACAAATGTCACGATGCGAAAGCAAGTGGATATACAGGCTGAACCGCCTGGCACCTGGGGTCGGAATCAAGAAATTGAACTCTTTGTCTTTTATTAATCACCTTCCTTTTAAATATAGTCGGAAAGGAATCTGCTTGTAAAAATCCACAGCAAAAAATCCATAGGTGAAATACATATAAGAAATAACTCTGTGAGTGATAGTACTGATTGTCAGAAATATAGTGGGAAACAGGCATAAGATCTATTCCTGTTTTGTGTATGAGTTGTCATGGGAACGGAACCCCTATTTAACCAGGGGGGCTAACACACTTGCCTTTCCCTGACGAAGAAACACGTGTGTTTCAAAACACATTGAAAGGCTTTTTTTCCCTTGGAGGCATCCGTACTTACAGGAACATTCTCTGACTAACTCCTACCTGCTTCCCCGCACGTACGCCAGCTACCGGCCGGAGCGGCGCGTGCTGGAGAGGGGACGCAAGAAGACCAAGCTACTCTACATCATTGCTTGGAAAGGATTGAGAAATTTGCCTGCATTATACCACCAATGACATCTGGGAACCTCGGGACAGCTGGGAACATCGAGATATAGGTGAGAACTTTTCAGACATATTAACATTGGTTTCAGATAGCACTCTTAGTAGTCTTGATACATTGATACAAGGAAGTGTCTTTTTTTCAGCGCGGGATCCAGTTAATTCTTGATTATCCAACTTAGCTATTTTAGCATGGCTGTATAGCTGAACCGGGATGATTCTTACTGGGAGTAGTCAAAGTGCTGGGTGGGTGACTAGTCCCCACGTTCCAAGCCGGGTCTTGACTGGCCTATAAAAACAAACAGCCGGCAGTGTCAGCTAGGAGTGATTACCTCTCTCTGACAGAAGAACTCTGGCAATCGCTGGTGTGGGAACTGAGCCCTGTGCTGGGCTGAAAAGCTGAGACCTGTGTGTTGGGAGAGCAGCCCACCTAAAGCCTGCATTTGGATTGCTGGAGGCAGAACCGCCGACAAGGTGACTTTTTTGATATGCACAAACTTTCTACTTGGTGTGAACAAACACCAGCCTTGCAAAGAGTGTTTTTTGTTTGACCTTATGTGTGAATAAACACGGACATTTGAATTACGAACTTGTACTTTGCCTCTGCACTGCACCCGCTTATCCCACCTACCAGAGCGAATCCCTACAATGGACATAGCTATATATGGAGTCAGAGCAGGGACTCCTAAACCGCAGACTCACACTGGGTGATTCCCTCACTGTACAGCGATCTTCTGCATAGACCTCAGTGGGACCGGCACCCTCCCCTCTTCAGAGCATTTGCTGGTACTGTCTTTAGACTCATGCACACGGCCGTTCCCGTATTGTGGCCCGCAAAAAGCGGGTCCGCAATTTGTGGGCACTGGTAGTGTTCACCCCGCTACGGACTGCTTCCCTGGGGTTTCTCTCTGTGCCTCCGCATGTTCTATTTTTTTTGCGGTGCAGACGGATCACGGACCCATTCAACTTGAATGCGTCTGGATCCGTCTGCATTGGGGGCTGCAATTTGTGGTCCCCAATGCACGGGCAACATCTGCTCGGATTTCGCAGACGTATCCAGACCCATTCATCGGCCATGTGCAAGAGGCTTAACGCTGGCGTTTTTGCACACAAAATCTGCATCATGTGAATATAGTCTTAAAGGAGTTTTCTGGTTTTATGTAAATAAGTTTTGCCACTTTCTGCCATATGTATTTCAATTCTTCATCTTGCTGTCAGTGAAAGAAGACAATATTCATAGGCTGCAAACTAGGGATGAGGGACCTGATTAGTCCCATTAGCAGGAGCTCTAAACTCTGCCCCCAGCGTTGAACATCTAGCCCAGCACTGACAACCTGGGCCCTGCGCCACTGCCACGACGAGCGATGCAGGTGCCGAAGCTCAAATTCGGCTTTGGGAGTAGTGGCGCATGCGCAGTTGCTGCTCCTGAAGCCAATTTTGCTCTTTAACACCTGCATCGATACTTGGAGCAGCGGTACAGGGCCCAGGGTGTCGGTCCTGTCAATCAAACAGGAAGGAGGGCACTTCTTCAGCGGTGGGGACAGTTCCTCACAGGTGAAGACCTCCTGCTAATGAGAAGAATTGATTTGTTAGAAGGAATTTTCTCATCCCTACTGCAAACCAACGCTGACCTCTCCTGCCCTCAGCTAAGAAATGGACACATTTGTAAACAGATACATTGAAGCAAACTAACATTTGTGCTGCTGATGCCTTGTCTAGACTGGATACAATTGTGTTCTGCATCTGTGAAGAAGAGTGTTCTCATTCACTGTCAGCATGCAGAGATCTTAAAACTGGCAAGTAATTGATGTCTAAAATAAAGTACATTGTTTGGTTCTATGGTTGTATATATTTTTTTTAAGGCATTTTTCGGCAGTCTATGCGATTACTCGCCAACCTGTACAGCTTGGCTACAGGACAGTCTTGGCCATGACAACCTTCACTTGACCCAGGATTGCGGCATGGCCGTGCAGCCAGTAACTGAATGGGGGCGCAGCACTTCTCACAAGTTGCCACGACCCAAGAATCGCAAAAAGTCCAGAATGTAGGATTTTTCTGCGAATCTGGAATTGTGATCTCGCAACTTGCAAGTCGAACTGTGACCCATTCAGTTCAGTGGCCGCACGGCATGTCGTGGCCAAGATCGCTGTGTAGCCTGAGCCTTATCGAACAGAATTCAGTGTGCAACACGCCAGACCTGCAGGGGATGATGAAGTGAGGTCACAGTTATGGGCAATCGAGGGTACTCACTATATTGGAGGAACCCTGGGCAGGCGCGTGGCAGTGAAGGAGAGGTGGACACAGTTCCTCTGGGGCACGCTCTGTAGATAGGGACCAGGCCTGATGGTAGTTGAGGTGCCCTGGATGTTACAGGTATTTTGTGTGCCTGGGGCAAGGTCCCTGTGGTATTCGTGACGCCAGTGCCTTTGGACGGTGGCACGCCGGTTGGTGGTTGGAATGATGAAGGTACACACGTATGCAGTGAACCAAACGTAAACTTTACTGGACAATCCAACTTTGTACAGCAGGGAGTAGTACAGTCTCTGTATTATTACAGTTCCACAAGAAGGGGCTTATTCACAAGTATGGCAGGCAATAGTCATGCAAGTTACACTGAGGGTAAATTCCACAAGCACTCAGCAGCAGGTTGTACTTTTACACTGTCCTTTCTAGAACTCCTACTCTGGCTTGATAACTCCCAAGGCCCGGATGCCTAAAAGGGTGGCTTATATCCTTGGTTACTTCCTTCCTCAGGTATTATACTGCTTGCAATGGTTCCTAAGTTCCTCTGCCTATCAGGGGCACTTGGCTTACCCTGGGACGCCTCCTCCTATCAGGTGGATACTGTCGGTTTCTCCCAGGAGGTTGAATCCTGCAACTGGGGTATCTCTTCAGAGCTAACTTAGGCTCTCTTGTTCTTCAGGCAAGCTGGAGCTTCTCAACAGCCTCCTGGACATCACTAGCAGCCAGGGCTATCCAGCTGCATGTCAGGAGCAGGCTTCTTAACCTGTGTCTTCTCAGACTCCTGACTCTGCACTCTCCTCTCCCTATCTGGGCCTGGACATTTATACTAGGGGCTCCCTATCTCCCTCTAGTGTCTGGGATGTCTAACTACACCCAACTAGGCCTGCTGCTGCATTAGACAGGGGTACATTGCATATAACAACACATTAAAACATACATTAAATGCAGAATTAAATATGACATTTCTGTTCCTTGTGAGTAGGAGTAACGCGCACACCAATTGACCCTTGTGTAGTGCCCACCCATACCTAGTGGGACACTACATACCCCCACGCTATAACGTTGCCCGTCCTCGGCGCAACATGGAGGGTCCCTGCACAGCTGGATACTGCACCTGTAATGAGGACAATAAAGCAAAGCAGGAAAACACATCTACTTTTGCAAAATATACATTATATGTATACATATATTAGGCAGTTCCACTGGAATAGGAGCAAGTAATGGTGAAAAGGGGCGTCGTTCTCTTCTCTCAGGATAAAACAATGGGAACAGGGGCGCTGACCTGGCACAGCGTAACAGTAAATACCAGGATAGTCCATATAATACTCTTTTAAGTGCAAATTGTCCATGGAAAATGTAAACATTAAATAACAGCTCTTGGAGGCTCAAAGCATTTAAAATGAGTCCGTACCCAGTTTCTTTTCTTTTCGTTCATTCCACAGCTAAGTAGAGATATAAGACCTTTAGGAATCATAGCAAGAATCACAGAGGCTCGCACGAGGTGGAGTCCATCTCTGGGCACAATACTTTAAAACAATAGCAAAATCTCAGAGGCTCATGTGCATTTGAGTCTATTCCCTGGGCCCAATTCCTTTAAATTCCAGTTGCATAATAAAATGACAGCACATAAAATAGTCCATATTATTTAAATGGTCATACACATCAAAGTAAGCGCTGTAATACCCTTAATCAACCTGAAAAGGGGGTTAAAGGGTTAAGAGGTGCAACATGAAAACAGGCACAACTGGGTTTTCACTCTGAGAAAGCAGGCAGGAGGTCCTGTAAACAAGATGGCCTTGCTGCACGTGGTATTTTCAGTGGCTCACCGCCTCCACTGAGCCGTGGGTAACTGGCAGCAGCAACAGAGGGCCAAAACAACGAAGGACTCCTGTCCTGAAAGGGTTAACTCTTCTTTAGGATCCCTTGGCAAAACAAAGCACACATCAAGGGCCTAGCAGGCCAATTCACAGGGGCATGTCATATTCACTTTGCATTTCAGTGGTGCTCCCTGGCTCCATTTGTATATTGGGCCTGTACTGAGGTTCAATCGATGGATGTGCCCACAACACAGTATTGGGGGGCAACTGCAACATAAACGGACCCCTAATAGGTATAGGCCCCATAGGCCTAGGGGTAATCACAGTCGCTGACCTCACCGGAGCAGGCATTACAATCGTGGGCTGCTGCACTGGCCTGGGTACCGCTGCTGCAAGTGGTCCGGTGGGTTCCGGAACAACTGGCTCTGTGCGCCGGTGCACAGCATATGAGGATCCCACCGCAGGTGCCGGTACTAAGGAGGGACGACTGACAGGGACAGGTACTCTCACCTTAGACCCGGAGACGTCCGAGTCCTTACGTTGTAGGCCAGGTGGAGTCCGGATCCTGGCGGAGGCAGTCTGGCGTAGCTCCCGCAGTTTCAGCTCCAGCCGCACGATCTGGTCGTCCAGGCTTTCGGAGTCGGGATCGCTGGTCTCCGCTGTCGTTGTCGGCACTTGGGCGGTGGGTGATTCGTCCTGCGCAGCCGCTGCAGGCTCAGGTGAGGCGTCCGCTTTCCTCCCTCTGCGGATATTCTCCAGGGCAGCTTTAAATCTCTCTGCATCCTGGAGCTCACGGACAGTTTTCTCCCTGCGAGGCAACTCAGGTGAGGGCCATGGGCTAACCCTCTTCTCTACCACTGTCGGCTGCCAGAACACATTTGGGCCAATGAAAGAGCCCCGTTCTTGGAAGGCGTGATGGGCCGGTCCTGGAGAGCATTCAGATTCACGCTCGCAGCCAGGGTTGTCCTCCGGAGAGCGCACAGACTCACGCTTGCAGCCAGAGTAGTCCTCATCAAAGTCCCAGTCCTCTGTCTTCTTCTTAGGACGGGACACGGCAGTGGCGTAGGGGCCTCGCAGGCCCTCAGCAGGGGTAAATTCAACCTCCTCTCCCTCGCGGAGGTTGTGTAGACGTTCTGGGAGGTAACTCCGCTTGACGGACCTCCTGTTGACATATAAGTCTCGTCCAGTCAGGTAGTCTTTTATAAAACCGAAGCCTCGGTCCTTGTCAAAGGCCACAACCAACCCCATTCTCCTTTCCAGGCGGGGTTGTGTGTCGGTGTGGCACTCGTGAACGGTCTTTGCCAGTTCTTCGTAGTAAATTTTGGTCTTAGTTGTCTTCTTTATGGCGGCCTCCCGGATCTCTGCCATCAATGCGGACCACTTGAACGAGGGCTGGAAGAAGTCTCTCCAGGAGCCATAATAGGTCTCCGGTTGCGTCCTCGGTGGCGGGCAGGCGGGTCTCTCCGGTCCCGGAGAGTAGGCCGGTGGAGCGTCCTCTTGCTCTACACCAGTCACATTCATGTTTAATAAATCGGGCGCGGACATATCAGCAGGAAAGTCCTCACTCCTCAACATGCTCGATCCTTCTCTGGAGAGCGACAGGGTGGCGCCAATAAGTTCAGACAGATCCTCCCATTGCACTGGGAGGCCGCCCCCCAGGTACTCCAGTATGGGGGAGGCGGAGTCCATTACAGCAGACATGCAAATGTCCAGACAGGGCGGTGGCGCCAGCATACAGCCTTCCCGCACTTTTAGCAGAAGGCGCCAATTTTTACCGCCAATTTAAGATGAAGATGACGCAGCAAACAATTTCAAGCAAGCTCAGCGCCCATCTTTGAACAAAATAGCTGTCTATTCACTGACAGCAAGCGGTGGCTTAAACAAGTAGAAAACAGTCCATACAATGCTATTTTCACACCGCAATCAGTACAGTTCACTTTGGCCCAGCAATTTTCAATAAAACAATTGGGGCATGTCACTTTAAGATAATTTTCAGCACACAGTTTTAAATCCGCTATGGCGCAGGAATATTCGGATCCTGTTCGTGACGCCAATTTATGCAACACGCCAGACCTGCAGGGGATGACGAAGTGAGGTCACAGTTATGGGCAATCGAGGGTACTCACTATATTGGAGGAACCCTGGGCAGGCGCGTGGCAGTGAAGGAGAGGTGGACACAGTTCCTCTGGGGCACGCTCTGTAGATAGGGACCAGGCCTGATGGTAGTTGAGGTGCCCTGGATGTTACAGGTATTTTGTGTGCCTGGGGCAAGGTCCCTGTGGTATTCGTGACGCCAGTGCCTTTGGACGGTGGCACGCCGGTTGGTGGTTGGAATGATGAAGGTACACACGTATGCAGTGAACCAAACGTAAACTTTACTGGACAATCCAACTTTGTACAGCAGGGAGTAGTACAGTCTTTAGATTATTACAGTTCCACAAAAGGGGCTTATTCACAAGTATGGCAGGCAATAGTCATGCAAGTTACACTCAGGGTAAATTCCACAAGCACTCAGCAGCAGGTTGTAATTTTACACTGTCCTTTCTAGAACTCCTACTCTGGCTTGATAACTCCCAAGGCCCGGATGCCTAAAAGGGTGGCTTTTATCCTTGGTTATCTCCTTCCTCAGGTATTATACTACTTGCAATGGTTTCTAAGTTCCTCTGCCTATCAGGGGCACTTGGCTTACCCTGGGACGCCTCCTCCTATCAGGTGGATACTGTCGGTTTCTCCCAGGAGGTTGAATCCTGCAACTGGGGTATCTCTTCAGAGCTAACTAAGGCTCTCTTGTTCTCAGGCAAGCTGGAGCTTCTCAACAGCCTCCTGGACATCACTAGCAGCCAGGGCTATCCAGCTGCATGTCAGGAGCAGGCTTCTTAACCTGTGTCTTCTCAGACTCCTGGCTCTGCACACCCTCTCCCTATCTGGGCCTGGACATTTATACTAGGGGCTCCCTATCTCCCTCTAGTGTCTGGGATGTCTAACTACACCCAACTAGGCCTGCTGCTGCATTAGACAGGGGTACATCGCATATAACAACACATTAAAACATACATTAAATGCAGAATTAAATATGACATTTCTGTTCCTTGTGAGTAGGAGTAACGCGCACACCAATTGACCCTTGTGTAGTGCCCACCCATACCTAGTGGGACACTACAAGTGGGATTAATAGAGGACCTGCAGATGAGGGGGGGGAGGGGGGTTCCCTCTGGTGGGTCCACCGTACCTCGTCTAACACTTTTCTTCATCACCTGTTTCAGGGTTATAGGAGGTGACATAAACCTACGGATCGTTCTCCCAGGTGAGATGTTCTGCAGCAGTTATTGATTTCATATCTTTGTCATTTCGCCATTCGCAGACGGTTTCCGCTCTGTCTGGATAACAGGCGTCTCCCTGCCAGGTAACTTCTATCTCTTCGCCCAGCGGTGTGTCTTCCCGTTTTGCCTGTACATGATGATATGATGAGATGAGATGAGAACCAACAGGAAAGAGACAAAAACTAACATGGACGTCGCAGAGCAGAAATTGAAAAACAGCATGGCATTACCCAAGCAGTAAGACGAGGCCGCCCTGCGTCCGTGTGATGGCGCCTTATTCAGTACTCCCCTGGGTGACTGCTTTATACATTACACAGCTAGCTATTCCTATATGACCACTCAGAACCTGATGAGTCAGTAGGACCACCATATTAGAGCCCCTCTCCAGGCTCCTCCTTCTTGTGAGGCTCCTCCCCATTTAGAAACTCCTCCCCTAAGTGAATGCGCACACTTTTCATAATGATCTTTTTCTCACCGATTGTTTTGTTGCTTGTAGCTTATCATCATTCTGTCCTTTATGTAATAGAAGATCACCACTAGAATAGGCAGGGCTGTAGTATAAAGCAGCGGGGATAGAAAGAGCAGCTGCAACCAACCAAGAACTCCAGTACACCACTGCTACCATTAAATGTGGGGAATTGTCAAAATGTGATGACCGCCCCTGACACCCTTTTTATAGGTTACCACTGATTGTCACTGTTATGGGGGCGCTGTGGATGTCACTGTTAAGGGGCACTGTGGATGTCACTGTTATGGGGAAACTGTGGCTGTCACCGTTATGGGAGCCCTGTGGATGGCACTGTTATGGGGCACTGTGGATGTCACTGTTATGGGGCACTGTGGATGTCACTGTTATGAGGTCACTGTGGATGTCACTGTTATGGGGGCACTGTGGCTGTCACCGTTATGGGAGCATTGTGGATGTCACTGTTATGGGGGCACTGTGGATGGCACTGTTATGAGGTCACTGTGGATGTCACTGTTATAGGGGGACTGTGGATGTCACTGTTATCGAGACACTGTGGATGTCACTGTTATGGGGGCACTGTGGATGTCACTGATATGGGGGCACTGTGGATGTCACTGATATGGGGGCACTGTGGATGTCACTGTTATGGAGGTGCTGTGGATGTCACTGTTATGGGGGGCACTGTGGAGGTCACTGTTATGGGGGCACCGTGGATGTCACTGTTATGGGGGCACCGTGGATGTCACTGTTATGGGGGCACTGTGGATGTCACTGTTATGGGGCACTGTGGATGTCACTGTTATGGGGGCACTGCGGATGTCACTGTTATGGGGGCACTGCGGATGTCACTGTTATGGGGGCACTGTGGATGTCGCTGTTTTGGGGTGCTGTGGATGTCGCTGTTATGGGGGCACTGTGGATGTCGCTGTTTTGGGGCGCTGTGGATGTCACTGTTATGGGGGCACTGTGGATGTCGCTGTTATGGGGGCACTGTGGATGTCACTGTTATGGGGGCACTGTGGAGGTCACTGTTATGGGGGCACTGTGGATGTCGCTGTTATGGGGCGCTGTGGATGTCACTGTTATGGGGGCACTGTGGATGTCGCTGTTATGGGGGCACCGTGGATGTCACTGTTATGGGGGCACTGTGGATGTCACTGTTATGGGGGCACTGTGGATGTCACTGTTATGGGGCACTGTGGATGTCACTGTTATGGGGGCACTGTGGATGTCGCTGTTATGGGGGCACTGTGGATGTCGCTGTTTTGGGGCGCTGTGGATGTCACTGTTATGGGGGCACTGTGGATGTCGCTGTTATGGGGGCACTGTGGATGTCGCTGTTTTGGTGCGCTGTGGATGTCACTGTTATGGGGGCACTGTGGATGTCGCTGTTTTGGGGGCACTGTGGATGTCGCTGTTATGGGGCGCTGTGGATGTCACTGTTATGGGGGCACTGTGGATGTCGCTGTTATGGGGGCACTGTGGATGTCGCTGTTATGGGGCACTGTGGATGTCGCTGTTATGGGGGCACTGTGGATGTCACTGTTATGGGGGCACTGTGGATGTCGCTGTTATGGGGGCAATGTGGATGTCACTGTTATGGGGGTACTGTGGATGTCACTGATATGGTGGCACCGTAGATGTCACCAGGGGCGTAGCTATAGGGGGTGCAGAGGTAGCAGTCACTACCGGCCCAGGAGCCTGAGAGGTCAAAAGACCCTTGTGCCACAAAAGAAGACACCAGTATTATAGAAAGTGCATACTGGTCAAGTTAGGGAAGGGGATAAGGTCAAGAATTTGGCATCGGTGTGGGGGGGGGCTGTTTCAATTTTTTGCCTCAGGCAACACAAAGGCTATGTGCTTCCCGTTCCCTGGCCAGAAAGCATTGAGGGAAGGGGGGGCCCAAGCTGAAGTCTTGCACCAAGGCCCATGAATAGAGATGAGCGAACCCGAACAGTATAGTTCGGGTTCGTACCGAATTTTGGGGTGTCCGTGACACGGACCCGAACCCGAACATTTTCGTAAAAGTCTGATTCGGGTGCGGTGTTCGTCGCTTTCTTGGCGCTTTTGGAAAGGCTGCAAAGCAGCCAATCAACAAGCGTCATACTACTTGCCCCAAGAGGCCGTCACAGCCATGCCTACTATTGGCATGGCTGTGATTGGCCAGAGCACCATGTGACCCAGCCTCTATTTAAGCTGGAGTCACATAGCGCCGCCCGTCACTCTGCTCTGATCAGCATAGGGAGAGGTTGCGGCTGCGACGTTAGGGCGAGATTAGGCAGATTAACTCCTCCAAAAGACTTAAGTCAGTGATCGATCTGCAGCTGTGGATGATTGAGCTGCTGCTATTGAACTGCTCACTGTTTTTAGGCTGCCCAGAGCGTTTTTCATTCATTTTTTTCTGGGGTGATCGGCGGCCATTTTGTGTCTTGTGGTGCGCCAGCACAAGCTGCCACCAAGTACATTTACCCTCAATAGTGTGGTTGTTTTTTGGCCATATCCCAGTCTAATTCTGTGTGTAAACGTATACCTGTCACCCAGCGCCTAAATAATAGGCCTCAAATTTATATTCAGCTAAATCTGTCGTTACTGCTGTGCCTGTATTAGTGTAATAAGGTACCTAAATAGATGCCAGATAGTGTTAGGTGTCTGTAAAAAAAGGCCTGAATTAGAATTCAATACATTGGGCCAAATAATATTTTTGTTGTTGTGGTGAACGGTAACAATGAGGAAAACATCTAGTAAGGGACGCGGATGTGGACGTGGTCGTGGTGGTGTTAGTGGACCCTCTGGTGCTGGGAGAGGACGTGGCCGTTCTGCCACAGCCACACGTCCTAGTGTACCAACTACCTCAGGTCCCAGTAGCCGCCAGAATTTACAGCGATATATGGTGGGGCCCAATGCCTTTCTAAGGATGGTAAGGCCTGAGCAGGTACAGGCATTAGTCAATTGGGTGGCCGACAGTGGATCCAGCACGTTCACATTATCTCCCACCCAGTCTTCTGCAGAAAGCGCACAGATGGCGCCTGAAAACCAAGCCCATCAGTCTGTCACATCACCCCCATGCATACCAGGGAAACTGTCTGAGCCTCAAGTTATGCAGCAGTCTCTTATGCTGTTTGAAGACTCCGCTGGCAGGGTTTCCCAAGGGCATCCACCCAGCCCTTCCCCAGCGGTGGAAGACATAGAATGCACTGACGCACAACCACTTATGTTTCCTGATGATGAGGACATGGGAATACCACCTCAGCATGTCTCTGATGATGACGAAACACAGGTGCCAACTGCTGCGTCTTTCTGCAGTGTGCAGACTGAACAGGAGGTCAGGGATCAAGACTGGGTGGAAGACGATGCAGGGGACGATGAGGTCCTAGACCCCACATGGAATGAAGGTCGTGCCACTGACTTTCACAGTTCGGAGGAAGAGGCAGTGGTGAGACCGAGCCAACAGCGTAGCAAAAGAGGGAGCAGTGGGCAAAAGCAGAACACCCGCCGCCAAGAGACTCCGCCTGCTACTGACCGCCGCCATCTGGGACCGAGCACCCCAAAGGCAGCTTCAAGGAGTTCCCTGGCATGGCACTTCTTCAAACAATGTGCTGACGACAAGACCCGAGTGGTTTGCACGCTGTGCCATCGGAGCCTGAAGCGAGGCATTAACGTTCTGAACCTGAGCACAACCTGCATGACCAGGCACCTGCATGCAAAGCATGAACTGCAGTGGAGTAAACACCTTAAAACCAAGGAAGTCACTCAGGCTTCCCCTGCTACCTCTCCTGCTGCTGCCGCCTCAACCTCTTCTGCTGCTGCCGCCTCGGCCTCTTCTGCTGCTGCCGCCTCGGCCTCTTCTGCTGCTGCCGCCTCGGCCTCTTCCTCCGCCTTTGGAGGAACGTTGGCACCTGCCGCCCAGCAAACAGGGGATGTACCACCAACACCACCACCACCACCTCCGTCACCAAGCGTCTCAACCATGTCACACGGCAGCGTTCAGCTCTCCATCTCACAAACATTTGAGAGAAAGCGTAAATTCCCACCTAGCCACCCTCGATCCCTGGCCCTGAATGCCAGCATTTCTAAACTACTGGCCTATGAAATGCTGTCATTTAGGCTGGTGGACACAGACAGCTTCAAACAGCTCGTGTCGCTTGCTGTCCCACAGTATGTTGTTCCCAGCCGCCACTACTTCTCCAAGAGAGCCGTGCCTTCCCTGCACAACCAAGTATCCGATAAAATCAAGTGTGCACTGCGCAACGCCATCTGTGGCAAGGTCCACCTAACCACAGATACGTGGACCAGTAAGCACGGCCAGGGACGCTATATCTCCCTAACTGCACACTGGGTAAATGTAGTGGCAGCTGGGCCCCAGGCGGAGAGCTGTTTGGCGCACGTCCTTTCGCCGCCAAGAATCGCAGGGCAACATTCTTTGCCTCCTGTTGCCACCTCCTCCTTCTCGGCTTCCTCCTCCTCTTCTTCCACCTGCTCATCCAGTCAGCCACACACCTTCACCACCAACTTCAGCACAGCCCGGGGTAAACGTCAGCAGGCCATTCTGAAACTCATATGTTTGGGGGACAGGCCCCACACCGCACAGGAGTTGTGGCGGGGTATTGAACAACAGACCGACGAGTGGTTGCTGCCGGTGAGCCTCAAGCCCGGCCTGGTGGTGTGTGATAATGGGCGAAATCTCGTTGCAGCTCTGGGACTAGCCGGTTTGACGCACATCCCTTGCCGGGCGCATGTGCTGAATTTGGTGGTGCAGAAGTTCATTCACAACTACCCCGACATGTCAGAGCTGCTGCATAAAGTGCGGGCCGTCTGTTCGCGCTTCCGGCGTTCACATCCTGCTGCTGCTCGCCTGTCTGCGCTACAGCGTAACTTCGGCCTTCCCGCTCACCGCCTCATATGCGACGTGCCCACCAGGTGGAACTCCACCTTGCACATGCTGGACAGACTGTGCGAGCAGCAGCAGGCCATAGTGGAGTTCAGCTGCAGCACGCACGGGTCAGTCGCACTGCGGAACAGCACCACTTCACCACCAATGACTGGGCCTCCATGCGAGACCTGTGTGCCCTGTTGCGCTGTTTCGAGTACTCCACCAACATGGCCAGTGGCGATGACGCCGTTATCAGCGTTACAATACCACTTCTATGTCTCCTTGAGAAAACACTTAGGGCGATGATGGAAGAGGAGGTGGCCCAGGAGGAGGAGGAGGAGGAGGAAGAGGGGTCATTTTTAGCACTTTCAGGCCAGTCTCTTCGAAGTGACTCAGAGGGAGGCTTTTTGCAACAGCAGAGGCCAGGTACAAATGTGGCCAGCCAGGGCCCACTACTGGAGGATGAGGAGGACGAGGATGAGGAGGAGGTGGAGGAGGATGAGGATGAAGCATGGTCACAGCGGGGTGGCACCCAACGCAGCTCGGGTCCATCACTGGTGCGTGGCTGGGGGGAAAGGCAGGACAATGACGATACGCCTCCCACAGAGGACAGCTTGTCCTTACCCCTGGGCAGCCTGGCACACATGAGCGACTACATGCTGCAGTGCCTGCGCAACGACAGCAGAGTTGCCCACATTTTAACGTGTGCGGACTACTGGGTTGCCACCCTGCTAGATCCACGGTACAAAGACAATGTGCCCACCTTACTTCCTGCACTGGAGCGTGATAGGAAGATGCGCGAGTACAAGCGCACGTTGGTAGACGCGCTACTGAGAGCATTCCCAAATGTCACAGGGGAACAAGTGGAAGCCCAAGGCCAAGGCAGAGGAGGAGCAAGAGGTCGCCAAGGCAGCTGTGTCACGGCCAGCTCCTCTGAGGGCAGGGTTAGCATGGCAGAGATGTGGAAAAGTTTAGTCAACACGCCACAGCTAACTGCACCACCACCTGATACGCAACGTGTTAGCAGGAGGCAACATTTCACTAACATGGTGGAACAGTACTTGTGCACACCCCTCCACGTACTGACTGATGGTTCGGCCCCATTCAACTACTGGGTCTCTAAATTGTCCACGTGGCCAGAGCTAGCCTTTTATGCCTTGGAGGTGCTGGCCTGCCCGGCGGCCAGCGTTTTGTCTGAACGTGTATTCAGCACGGCAGGGGGCGTCAGTACAGACAAACGCAGCCGCCTGTCTACAGCCAATGTGGACAAGCTGACGTTCATAAAAATGAACCAGGCATGGATCCCACAGGATCTGTCCGTCCCTTGTCCAGATTAGACATTAACTACCTCCCCTTAACCATATATTATTGGACTCCAGGGCACTTCCTCATTCAATCCTATTTTTATTTTCATTTTACCATTATATTGCGGGACAACCCAAAGTTGAATGAACCTCTCCTCTGTCTGGGTGCCGGGGCCTAAATATATGACAATGGACTGTTACAGTGTTGGGTGACGTGAAGCCTGATTCTCTGCTATGACATGCAGACTGATTCTCTGCTGACATGAAGCCAGATTCTCTGTTACGGGACCTCTCTCCTCTGCCTGGGTGCTGGGCCTAAATATCTGACAATGGACTGTTACAGTGGTGGGTGACATGAAGCCTGATTCTCTGCTATGACATGCAGACTGATTCTCTGCTGACATGAAGCCAGATTTTCTGTTACGGGACCTCTCTCCTCTGCCTGGATGCCTGGGCCTAAATATATGACAATGGACTGTTAAAGTGGTGGCTGACGTGAAGCCTGATTCTCTGCTATGACATGCAGACTGATTCTCTGCTGACATGAAGCCAGATTCTCTGTTACGGGACCTCTCTCCTCTGCCTGGATGCCTGGGCCTAAATATATGACAATGGACTGTTCCAGTGTTGGGTGACGTAAAGCATGATTCTCTGCTGACATGAAGCCAGATTCTCTGTTACGGGACCTCTCTCCTCTGACTGGGCCTAAATATATGACAATGGACTGTTACAGTGGTGGGTGACATGAAGCCTGATTCTCTGCTATGACATGCAGACTGATTCTCTGCTGACATGAAGCCAGATTCTCTGTTACGGGACCTCTCTCCTCTGCCTGGGTGCCTGGGCCTAAATATATGACAATGGACTGTTCCAGTGTTGGGTGACGTGAAGCCTGATTCTCTGTTTACGGGACCTCTCTCCTCTGCCTGGGTGCCAGGGCCTAAATATATGACAATGGACTGTTCCAGTGTTGGGTGACGTGAAGCCTGATTCTCTGCTATGACATGCAGACTGATTCTCTGCTGACATGAAGCCAGTTTCTCTGTTACGGGACCTCTCTCCTCTGCCTGGGTGCCTGGGCCTAAATATATGACAATGGACTGTTACAGTGGTGGGTGACGTAAAGCATGATTCTCTGCTGACATGAAGCCAGATTCTCTGTTATGGGACCTCTCTCCTCTGCCTGGGTGCCGGGGCCTAAATATATGACAATGGACTGTTCCAGTGTTGGGTGACGTGAAGCCTGATTCTCTGTTACGGGACCTCTCTCCTCTGCCTGGGTGCCTGGGCCTAAATATATGACAATGGACTGTTCCAATGTTGGGTGACGTGAAGCCTGATTCTCTGCTATGACATGCAGACTGATTCTCTGCTGACATGAAGCCAGATTGTCTGTTACGGGACCTCTCTCCTCTGCCTGGGTGCCGGGGCCTAAATATCTGACAATGGACTGTTGCAGTGGTGGCTGACGTGAAGCCTCATTCTCTGCTATGACATGCAGACTGATTCTCTGCTGACATGAAGCCAGATTCTCTGTTACGGGACCTCTCTTCTCTGCCTGGGTGCCTGGGACTAAATATCTGACAATGTAACAGTGGTGGGTGACGTGAAGCCAGATTCTCTGCTATGGGACCTCTCTCAAATTGATATTGATTAATTTTTATTTATTTTATTTTTATTTTTATTCATTTCCCTATCCACATTTTTTTGCAGGGGATTTACCTACATGTTGCTGCCTTTTGCAGCCCTCTAGCCCTTTCCTGGGCGGTTTTACAGCCTTTTTAGTGCCGAAAAGTTCGGGTCCCCATTGACTTCAATAGGGTTCGGGTTCGGGACGAAGTTCGGGTCGGGTTCGGATCCCGAACCCGAACATTTCCGGGAAGTTCGGCCTAACTTCTCGAACCCGAACATCCAGTTATGGGGGCACTGTGGATGTCACTGTTATGGGGGCACTGTGGATGTCACTGTTATGGGGGCGCTGTGGATGTCACTGTTTTGGGGGCGCTGTGGATGTCGCTGTTATAGGGGAACTGTGGATGTCGCTGTTATGGGGGCACTGTGGATGTCACTGTTATGGGGGCACTGTGGATGTCACTGTTTTGGGGGCGCTGTGGATGTCGCTGTTATGGGGGCACTGTGGATGTCACTGTTATGGGGGCGCTGTGGATGTCACTGTTTTGGGGGCGCAGTGGATGTCACTGTTTTGGGGGCGCTGTGGATGTCGCTGTTATAGGGGCACTGTGGATGTCGCTGTTATGGGGGCACTGTGGATGTCACTGTTATTGGGGCACTGTGGATGTCACTGTTTTGGGGGCGCTGTGGATGTCACTGTTATGGGGGCACTGTGGATGTCACTGTTATGGGGGCACTATGGATGTCACTGTTATGGGGGCACTGTGGATGTCACTGTTATGGGGGCACTGTGGATGTCACTGTTATGGGGGCACCGTGGCTGTCACTGTTATGGGGACACCGTGGATGTCACTGTTATGGGGGCGCTGTGGATGTCACTGTTATGGGGGCACTGTGGATGTCACTGTTTTGGGGGCGCTGTGGATGTCGCTGTTATAGGGGCGCTGTGGATGTCACTGTTATGGGGGCACTGTGGATGTCACTGTTATGGGGGCACTGTGGATGTCACTGTTATGGGGGCACTGTGGATGTCACTGTTATGGAGGCACTGTGGATGTCGCTGTTATGGGGGCACTGTGGATGTCGCTGTTATGGGGGCACTGTGGATGTCGCTGTTATGGGGGCACTGTGGATGTCACTGTTATGGAGGCACTGTGGATGTCGCTGTTATGGGGGCACTGTGGATGTCACTGTTATGGGGGCACTGTGGATGTCGCTGTTATGGGGGCACTGTGGATGTCACTGTTATGGGGGCACTGTGGATGTCACTGTTTTGGGGGGCACTGTGGATGTCTTTGTTATGGGGGCACTGTGGATGTCGCTGTTATGGGGGCACTGTGGATGTCACTGTTATAGGGCACTGTGGATGTCGCTGTTATGGGGGCACTGTGGATGTCGCTGTTATGGGGGCACTGTGGATGTCGCTGTTATGGGGGCACTGTGGATGTCGCTGTTATGGGGGCACTGTGGAGGTCACTGTTATGGGGGCACTGTGGATGTCGCTGTTATGGGGGCACTGTGGATGCCGCTGTTATGGGGGCACTGTGGATGTCGCTGTTATGGGGGCACTGTGGATGTCGCTGTTATGGGGGCACTGTGGATGTCGCTGTTATGGGGGCACTGTGGATGTCGCTGTTATGGGGGCACTGTGGATGTCACTGTTATGGGGGCGCTGTGGATGTCACTGTTATGGGGGCGCTGTGGATGTCGCTGTTATGGGGGCACTGTGGATGTCACTGTTATGGGGGCACTGTGGATGTCGCTGTTTTGGGGGCGCTGTGGATGTCGCTGTTATGGGGGCACTGTGGATGTCACTGTTATGGGGGCACTGTGGATGTCGCTGTTATAGGGGCACTGTGGATGTCGCTGTTATGGGGGCACTGTGGATGTCACTGTTATGGGGGCACTGTGGATGTCGCTGTTATGGGGGCACTGTGGATGTCGCTGTTATGGGGGCACTGTGGCTGTCACTGTTATGGGGGCACTGTGGATGTCACTGTTATGGGGGCACTGTGGATGTCGCTGTTATGGGGGCACTGTGGCTGTCACTGTTACGGGGGCACTGTGGATGTCACTGTTATGGGGGCACTGTCATTGTCTCGGACCCGTTTTGAGTACTGCCTCTGCACCTTGTGAATCAAAATATTAATATTTTTATAATAAAGTTTCCCTTTCAAAAATGTAAATATTAATTCATATTTATTGAAACCAACACAGGCCATTAATGATCCCCAGGAGACAGATTACTTCATGTATAATCCGTGTTTAGAGCTCGTCAGGATTACGTGTTTAGCAATTACTTTCTTAAGCGAAGTACAGATCCACTCTGAGCTGACAACAGGCTCTCCGCATGTAATCAAGAGTCCTCGAATCAAACCTCCCCGTCTGAAGACGGCGTACACGCCGGGGGAGGCAGCGCTCGTATTCCTCCATTCATAGGTCACAGGATTGTAAAGAAAGACTAATCATAGCATAATGAAAAGCATTTTCAAGATTTATACTTGCTGTCAGTGAATGGGAGCATTTTTGTATGCATACAGTATAGAGAGTAAGGCCTCTTTCACACTCACGTTGTCCGGATACGGCGTGTACTCCACTTGCCGGAATTACACGCCGGATCCGGAAAAACGCAAGTGTACTGAAAGCATTTGAAGACGGATCCGTCTTCAAAATGCGTTCAGTGTTACTATGGCAGCCAGAGGAGTAGCGGGGAGCGGGGGAGCGGTATACTTACCGTCCGTGCGGCTCCCGGGGCGCTCCAGAATGACGTCAGAGCGCCCCATGCGCATGGATGACGTGCCATGCGATCACGTGATCCATGCGCGTGGGGCGCCCTGACGTCACTCTGGAGCGCCCCGGGAGCCGCACGGACGGTAAGTATACCGCTCCCCCGCTCCCCGCTACACTTTACCATGGCTGCCAGGACTTTAGCGTCCCGGCAGCCATGGTAACCATTCAGAAAAAGCTAAACGTCGGATCCGGCAATGCGCCGAAACGACGTTTAGCTTAAGGCCGGATCCGGATCAATGCCTTTCAATGGACATTAATTCCGGATCCAGCCTTGCGGCAAGTCTTCATGATTTTTGGCCGGAGCAAAAAGCGCAGCATGCTGCGGTATTTTCTCCGGCCAAAAAACTTTCCGGTCCGGAACTGAAGACGTCCTGATTAGAGATGAGCGAACTTCTGTTTTAAGTTCGGGGTCTAAAGTTCGGGTTCCGGTTAGCGGACAATCCCGATATGGATTCCGAATACCGTTGTGGTCAGTGGTAGCGGAATCAATAATGGCCGATTATTGATTCCGCTACCACGGACCACAACGGAATTCGGAATCCATATCGGGATTGTCCGCTAACCGGAACCCGAACTTTAGACGCCGAACTTAAAACAGAAGTTCACTCATCTCTAGTCCTGATGCATCCTGAACGGATTTCTCTCCATTCAGAATGCATTAGGATAAAACTGATCAGGATTCTTCCGGCATAGAGCCCCGACGACGGAACTCTATGCAGGAAGACAAGAACACAGGTGTGAAAGAGCCCTAAAAACCTGTCCTGACCTAATACCCCTGACAGCTGAGGAGTTGTTACAATTGTATCTAATCTAGACAACCCTCTGTGAGCCAAACACAGGGTCAGCACAAATCTGTTTACTGATACAAAGTATCAATATCAATACAGGTAAAATGTATCAACCGATGGTACAAACCCCTGGAAACAGTGTATAATGTGATGGAAAACTGAATCCAGCCAGCAAAGGAGGCAATATGGAGAATCACAACACATGAGCAAGTGCCTTGTATTCACTTTTTCTACATGATAGATGTCATTTGCTGAAGTCAGACGACCCCTTTAAGAGAATGAAAATAAGAGTCTTTCAGGTCTTTAAATGGCAGTAGCACTGATGTTACTTAGCAAGATTTCCAGCTCTCATCCCAGGCATAATATCACAGCAATATCAGGGGGTGGCTATGGTGGCAGTAGGGGAAGCAGCTGCTTTGGGGCCCAAACTCAGAAAGGGCCACCCAGGAGGAGGAGGACTGAAAGATTTTATTGTCAGGGGCCCCTCAAGAATATCATACAATGACATTATATACAGTGACATGACATACAGTATATACGTGTAGGAAACGAGCCTGGCCTCATCTGGGAGAGCGATCTTGACTAGTCCTAGGAGTGGGGTTTGCACAGGAGGAGAGGGCTGCCAAGAACTTTCTGGGGGGTTAGGCACATTCAAAAATTTGTTTTGGGGCCCAGTCATTTCTCGTCACTGAGCAAACAGGTATATATATATGTTCAAAAAGAGCACAGACACTGAAGGGATTCATTATCTCTTGCATCAGAAAAGTGGCCTCTTTTTAAGTCACCCTTGCTACTTTTCCGAAAGGGGATGTGACAAGGGCAGGAAAGGAACACGGTGAACAGTCAAGCAAAACATCTTTATTGATGCCAGTTTTCTGGTGCAAATGAAGCCAGAAATCTACAGAAGCTCAGAGCTGTCCTAGATTTCTGTTTAGACTCCCGGACTGCCATAGGATGCGCCTAAGTAATGACGAGGCCTGGGCCACAGGGGATATCAAGACCCGCGCAGAAAGCGCTAGTCCTGATTAATCTCCTCCTCGGTGTCATGAATGGACTTTTGAAAAACAACAGAATAACGCACTACGCTGGAGAAACAGGACTGGAGCTTAAAGGGGTTGTGCAGGATCCACATAAAATGTCATTTAACTGTGTAAAACTCATCTAGTCTACAGAGGACAATAGTTCAACTTTTCCTGAGTCTTCACTTCAGTAGCAGAGCAAGTGCATTAGTAAGTTGCAGGTCCTGGCAAGTGAAGCACAGGGAAAGGGGAAAATGTATACCTGGATAACCCGTCAACCAGCCCCTTTAAAGCAAGGATGAGGTCCCACCGGCACACAAAGAGAAAAAGGTACATAAGCACTTCGCAGCATCAGGTCACAGCGCTGCAGGAAGAGGCCGCCGGCTCTCTCATCCAGAGCAGGAGAGGTACCTTCTTTATTTATTGTCTCTGATCTGATATCTGATGAATAATGGGGGTCTGATCTGAGGTCTCATGGAGATTTGGGGTCTGTTTTGGGGGTCTGATCTGAGGTCTCATGGAGATTGGGGGTCTGATCTGAGGTCTCATGGAGATAAGAGAGTCTGATTTGGGGGTCTGATCTGAGGTCTGATGAAAAATATATTTTTTATTATTTTACTCCTCTACAGCCTAGGTGCGTCTTATGGTGCGGGAATATGGTAAATATTGCTGTTTCTTAAGACAATAATATTATGCCTGATGAAGAGACCTCAGCTGTCTCCAAATCTCGTTACGTAACATCATTGCTTCTATTTTTGTTAGGCCTCATGCACACGACCGTTGTTTGCATCCGTGGCCGTTGTGCCGTTTTCCGTTTTTTTTTCGCGGACCCATTGACTTTCAATGGGTCCGTGGAAAAATCTGAAAATGCACCGTTTTGCAGCTGCATCCGTGATCCGTGTTTCCTGTCCGTCAAAAAAATATGACCTGTCCTACTTTTTTGACGGACAACGGTTCACGGACCCATTCAAGTCAATGGGTCCGTGAAAAAACACAGATGCACACAAGATTGGCATCCGCGTCTGTGGTCCGAGGCCGTAGGCTACTTTTACACAGACGGATCCGTGAAAACTCAGATCTGACAGTATATTCTAACACAGAGGCGTTCCCATGGTGATGGGGACGCTTCAGGTTAGAATATACTAAAATAACTGTGTACATGACTGCCCCCTGCTGCCTGGCAGGTGCTGCCAGGCAGCAGGGGGCAGACCCCCCCCCTGTATTTAACACATTGGTGGCCAGTGCGGCCGGCCCCCCCTCCCTCCCCTGTAGTTAACTCATTGGTGGCCAGTGCGGCCGGCCCCCCCTCCCTCCCCTGTAGTTAACAAATTGGTGGCCAGTGCGGCCGGCCCCCCCTCCCTCCCCTGTAGTTAACAAATTGGTGGCCAGTGCGGCCGGCCCCCCCTCCCTCCCCTGTAGTACTGTAGATTCATTGGTGGCCAGTGGGCCCCCACTCCCTCCCCTGTAGTTAACTCATTGGTGGCTAGTGGGCCCCCCCTCCCTCCCCTGTAGTACTGTAGATTCATTGGTGGCCAGTGGGCCCCCACTCCCTGCCCTGTAGTTAACTCGTTGGTAGCTAGTGGGCCCCCCTTCCTTCCCCCTCCTAATTAAAATCTCCCCTCCTATCATTGGTGGCAGCGGAGAGTACCGATCGGAGTCCCAGTTTAATCGCTGGGGCTCCGATCGGTAACCATGGCAACCAGGACGCTACTGCAGTCCCGGTTGCCATGGTTACTTAGCAATTTGTATAAGCATTATACTTACCTGCGAGCAGCGATGTCTGTGTCCGGCCGGGCGCTCCTCCTACTGGTAAGTGACAGGTCTGTGCGGCGCATTGCTTATAGCACAGACCTGTCACTTACCAGTAGGAGGAGCTCCCGGCCGGTCACAGACATCGCAGCTCGCAGGTAAGTATGATGCTTCTACAAATTGCTAAGTAACCATGGCAACCGGGACTGCAGTAGCATAATTTTGGGGGAGATTTTAATTTGGAAGGGGAGGGGGGGGAGGGGCCCACTGGCCACCAATGGGGAGGGAGGGGGGGGGGTCCGCACTGGCCACCAATGAGTTAACTACAGGGGAGGGAGGGGGGGCCGGCCGCACTGGCCACCAATGAGTTAACTACAGGGGAGGGAGGGGGGGCCGGCCGCACTGGCCACCAATGAGTTAACTACAGGGGAGGGGGGGCCGGCCGCACTGGCCACCAATGTGTTAACTACGGGGGGGAGGGGGGGGTCTGCCCCCTGCTGCCTGGCAGCACCTGCCAGGCAGCAGGGGGCAGTCATGTACACAGTTCTTTTAGTATATTTTAACCTGAAGCGTCCCCATCACTATGGGAACGCCTCTGTGTTAGAATATACTGTCAGATATGAGTTTCACAATCTAACTCAAATCCGATGGTATATTCTAACATAGAGGCGTTCCCATGGTGATGGGGACGCTTCAAGTTAAAATATACCATCGGATTGGAGAAAACTCCGATCCGATGGTATGAAAGGGACTCCTGACTTTACATTGAAAGTCAATGGGGGACGGATCCGTTTGCAATTGCACCATATTGTGTCAACGTCAAACGGATCCATCCCCATTGACTTGCATTGTAATTCAGGACGGATCCGTTTGGCTCCGTACGGCCAGGCGGACACCAAAACTACTTTTTTTTCATGTCCGTGGATCCTCCAAAAATCAAGGAAGACCCACGGACGAAAAAACGGTCACGGATCCCGTTTTTGCGGACCTTAAAAAAAAAACGGTCGTGTGCATGAGGCCTAAGCCATTGAAAGGGATCAGCCCTGCAAGACTTACTGTATACAGGGATTGATTATGTTTTTTGTTGAGGTTTTTTCCACCCTATATATTGCAAATGGTGAAATTTGCTGTAACATTCTGCAGCAAAAATTGACATCCTGCAATCTATGATCCACACCACAGGATAATTTTTGCTCTGGTTTTCCCTCATGGCGTGGATGAGAATCTCATTCATTCACTACTGCTTCTGTAACATGTGTAGGGATTTGCTCTGGTAGGCAGGGTAAGTGGACGCAATACAGAGGCAAAAACCAGTTTGTAAAGCAAAACTTCAGTGAGGTATAGCACAAAACGCAAGTCACTTTGCAGTCTTGATGTTTGTTCACACACACAAAAAGTTCATAAAGCAAGAAAGTCACCTAATCTCCTGGGTGTTAGTTCACACCCTGCTGGCAGTTCTGCCTCGTCAAGTCCATAAGCAGGCTTTAGGGGGCATGTTTCCCCTACACCCAGGTCTCAGCCCTCCAACTCGGCACAAGCCTCAGATCCCAACACAGAGATCCCCTCTGCTGATCCCAACTGTCTTTTAAAGGCAGCTAGGTGTTGCCAAAACCCCGGACCGGCACCTGAGATCCAGTCTAATCAGTCCAGCAGCACACACTGGGAGGAAAATACCTGTTTTCCCAGACAATATCCTTCACTGTGTCACATACCCCCCCCCCCCCCTTGTTCAACCCTGAGGGGGTGAACACATGCTAAACAGTGCACCCGGGACAGGGAATCCGCATTTCCCTGCAACCGATGTGCCCTGTGTTCTACTGTGGCTTGTCGACGAGCCTCGGGTACCCAATATGGTTTTAGCCCGCCTTTCGCCTAAGGGTCAGTGACAATGTCATGCCAAATTGTGGAAGTGGGTCCAAGGAGGTCCGAGAACACATCCGTGTTCCGACTAACAAACTCCCTGGCCTCCTGAGCCTGTTTAAAGGAGAGGCTGTCAGCAATTTTTACCGTGGCACTCCCCTAGAAAACCCGCCCTGGCTGGTGTACCTTGTAGTTTACTTCTCCGATTTTCTCGAGTACCTCGTAGGGCTGCTTTACTTACTGTCCACAGGCGGCCCACAAACCAAAACCAGATCTCCCCGGCTTAAGTTACGGACCCCAGATGCTCGATTATAGGTCCGACTCTGGGCTTGCTGAGCTATCTTCCTATGCTCCCTACCTATCCTATTCCGTGGGGTTGTTTCCCCCTCATCCACCGGACCTACCGTGGGCCCCTCCGCCTTGGGTTTCCTGTGTTCTAACACCTCAACTGGGCCAGGTTTCGCTACTGGAGCTTTCCCTATCTCTCAGGAGATTGAGGTCTGATGTATGTACAACAGCC
Source organism: Bufo gargarizans (assembly GCF_014858855.1). NCBI lineage: Eukaryota > Metazoa > Chordata > Amphibia > Anura > Bufonidae > Bufo > Bufo gargarizans. The sequence goes on along the minus strand of NC_058085.1, from coordinate 373,806,432 downwards.
AGCCACAGGATTGGGAACAACGGAAAGTCTCTTCCTAATATCAAGTCATGTTCATGCTCGTGGTTACGGCCACCTCATGGATCCGTCTGCAGGCACACGTCCTTAGGGACACCAGAGCAGTGGGGTACTCTTTTAAATCTCCATGTATGCTGAGCATCCTGACTTTCCAGCCCGTAAACTCAGTGGGTTGCACCAAGGAAGCCCTCAGAAGGGTCATCTGACTCCCTGAGTCCAGCAGAGCCAACACGGGAGTGACTACCACCTCCACCTGACACAAAGGTTCGTTATTGAGAGTTTCTGGAGTTTCTGTCTGACACACCGACCCTTCTGGCATACCATGACTGTCGATACCCAAAGTTTACATCCATGGGCTCGACCAGGTGGGTACAGTCGGCCCGTACATGGCCGGGCTCATGACACCGCCAGGAGATTATTGGGTTCCAAAGGGCACATCCCGTGCGGTCTTTCTCAGCTCAGGCCACTAGGTCTGGGGCGTGGATTTTCTGGATTTTGTTACACCCTTCCCCAGAGTTCCACCCTGGAGTTCCTCAGTAGCCACATACCGTTCGACCAGGTCTACCATCTCCAGGGCACTAGTAGGAAACGTCTGGCCAACCCAGCGCTGGAGGGGTGGTTGCAATGCCCTCCATAATTTGTCAGCTACTATACGGTCCAGCATAGCAGTGGGACTCAGTATGTCAGGCAGTAGCCAATTTTGCAAGAGATGCAATAAATTATAATACTGGGGTCTCGCTGGGTTAAACTCCCACTGATGCACCCGCTGGGCCCGGACCAACACATTCACCCCCAGTCTCGCCAGGATCTCACCCTTGACCTTATAGTAGTCTGCCGCTTGCTCGTCCAGTAATTGAAAGTAAACCTGTTGGGGTCCTGATGCCAGGAACGGAGCAATGACCTCAGCCCACTGGTCTCGGGGTAAACTCTCCTTCACGGCCACCTTCTCAAACACCGCCAGGTAGGTTTTGACGTCATCCGTCGGGGCCATCTTGGGGATCGCCATGCTGACTGCTTTCTGGGCATCATGGACTCCCTGAGATACTCCTGTCTTCTCTAAGGCCATCACGTGTTGCAGCAGCCACTGGTTTGTTTCTTGCTGTCACTGCATAGCCTCTAGCAGTTGTCTGTTAGTCTCCTGCTGCTGCTCCATGGCCTGTTGTTGCCTTAGGTTGGCCTGCACCAGCTGCTTCATCATCTCCTCCATTTTCTCCTGTGATGCTGGTTGGAACTTAGCAGGCTTAATCCAGGACATACAACAGAGCCCGAAAAAAATGCAACAAAAATAATTCTGCATTATGCCAGCCTCATTGCGATTGCCCGCAACCTCCACCAATTGGGGGGATTCTGTCACGAGCATGGTCATGGCCGTGACTCCTGGAACCGCAAGCAGTTGCCTGCGGTCTGGTCTTGTTGTCAATCACAGGTGAGGGCTGTAGTATGTTGCCTCATGTGTGGTTGCCACTGGCAACATGATGTATTTGGCAGTATAGCAGCCTGAGCTGGTGCTAGGCAGCTTGCTGTCGAGTGCATGCGGTTGCACCTGGCAACCTGTCTTTGTATGTGTGCATTTTCTCTGTTTGGTGTGCACAGGGTTTTGTGTGTGTGCATTCCCCTTTAAGTGGCTTCACTACCCTGTCTGGTCTTGGAAGGGTTAATTCTCTTTCCAGTGTGTGTCTGTGTGGGTGTGGCTACTTGGCCTATTTAGCTTCTGTTGAGACCTGTAGCTGAGGGGTACTCCAGCCTTGTTGTATGCTGGAGTCATCCTCCTGGTCTCTTATACCATCTTCCAGTGAGGGCCACCCTTGTGGTCATAAATACTATGTCATGATGTTTATTTTATGTTTGTGTGGTGTCTATCCTCACTGCAGCTATGGATCTGGTTTCCTGTGTGTTTATGTGTGTGCTGTGTCCTTTCTATGTTTGGTGTGGACATTCAGCATTTGAGCACGGGATCCAGTCAGTGTGTCTGTGGCAGGTAGGTTTGGAAGTGCTTTCACTCACCTGCCATATCCATAGGCTGTTTATGTTTCCTTTTCCTTGCAGCTCGTCCAGTGAGACTCCTGTTCGTCCGTGTGTAGGAGGAACAGGTCGTCTTACCCTGTTCCTAGTTCAGGGATCTCTTGAGGGCTAGTAGGGACCCGAGGTTCCTGAGTATGAGCCCTCCTACCATCAGGGTCGGCTCATACAGTTAGGAGTCAGGGTCAGAGTTAGGGAAGCTGTAGGAGGTGACCTGCTCCCTGTTTCTGTTGTCCTGGCCGAGCAGCTTCCCTTTTCCTTAACATCGCACGGATGAGGGTTTCCCCCACTCTCATCTGTGACAGATTCGTTCTGGTAGGCAGGGTAAGCGGACGCAGTACAGAGGCAAAAACCAGTGTTTATTCAAACATGAGGTATAGCACAAAACGTAAGTCATGTTGCAGTCTTGGTGTTTGTTCACACACACGAAAAGTTCATAAAGCAAGAAAGTCACCTAATCTCCTGGGTGTTAGTTCACACCCTGCTGGCAGTTCTGCCCCGTCAAGTCCATAAGCAGGCTTTAGGAGGCTTGTTTCCCCTACACCCGGGTCTCAGCCCTCCAACTTGGCACAATCCTCAGATCCCAACACAGAGATCCTCTCTGCTGATCCCAGCTGTCTTTTAAAGGCTTTACCAAAACCCCGGATCGGCACCGGTGTTTGACCCCACCTGGCCGCCAATCAGCCCAGCAGCACACACTGGGAGGAAAATACCTGTTTTCCCAGACCATACCCTTCACTGTGTCACACATGCTACTGATTATCTGGCTGCAAAATATGGATGGAGTATCTGCAGCATATCCAGTCTATGTGAACACACCCTTAAAGTCACAGAATTGTTCAGTACGACTGGTAGCGGTCCCAATGCTTGTCCGTGGAGTTTGCAGGGAGGTTTACAGACCTGAACCCTATGGGAAGGGAGGGGGTCCACATACTTTTGGCTGTAAAGTGTATTTAATGTTCCAATAAGGTTCTCGAAGGTGGAATTATCCTTTCCATCTGATTTTCTACCAGCAGCAGCGTACAAGTCGTCTTTCTGCAATGTAAACAAGCAGCTCTAAAAAAAAACGGAGCAACAAGTTCTTTGAACATTTATAATTTAATTTATTATATCTAATTGTAAATTTTTTTGTCATCTTATTTGTGGTGTTTACACCACAAGATTATTAGTGGCACCAGAACATCTGTTACATTGTTAAATTTCTTTCTAAATTAAATTCAAAGAAAAAATCATAAACAAATGACCAATATAGAATATAAAACTCAAGTCCTACCCAGCGACGCAGAACGACTTTTTAATGAGGCTGCAATGTGTTTCCAATACATTTTATTAATGATCCGCGGCTCCTGCCGGCATTAAAGCGATACAACTAATGATGTCCCACATATTCTGCTATGTTTATGAACTGCCGGGCAGACCACGCGATGATTAAGTGTCTTTTCATGCGACAAAATGTAACAAAAACCCTTCACCAGTAATTATCTTTTTTTTTCCTAATCACTTCACAGCATTTAATGAATAGATAGAAACTTCTGTTGGTTCCAAAATAGCAAAACTCAACATTTCTATGAGTTTTATGATATAAGTTTTGCATTCAATTAATTATCTTTTTTTTTTAAGTCAAGGCGACATATGTAATAAGGATCTTTTGTTGTCAAATATAAATGTAATTACTGCTATCGGGAACCAATGAGGACTAAAAGCCTTTATAGGACTGAAAGAATTCCCAGACACTCATTCATTTGATGTTTTTTGTATTATTCCTCCAATGGATCTTCATTTAAATCCTCGTTGTCATGAATGTTCTTTGTTTTTATGCTTTGTCTGTTATTATGTGTTATTCTTTTCATTTGTAACATATTCACTTATTTTTGCTACTGTATTTGCAACTAAGCTAAGAGATCATGAAGTCAGAGATTGTGTAGTCAGAGATCATCTAGTCAGAAATAATGTAGTCAGAGATCATGTAGTCAGAAGTCATGTAGTCACCAATTGTGTAGTCAGAGATTGTGTAGTCAGAGATCATGTAGTCAGAGGTCATGTAGTCACCAATTGTGTAGTCAGAGATTGTGTAGTCAGAGGTTATGTAGTCAGAGATCATGTAGTCACAGATTGTGTAGTCAGAGGTCATGTAGTCACAGATTGTGTAGTCAGAGATTGTGTAGTCAGAGATCATGTAGTCAGAGATCATGTAGTCAGAAGTCATGTAGTCACCAATTGTGTAGTCAGAGATCATGTAGTCAGAGGTCATGTAGTCAGAGGTCATGTAGTCACCAATTGTGTAGTCAGAGATTGTGTAGTCAGAGATTGTGTAGTCAGAGGTTATGTAGTCAGAGATCATGTAGTCACAGATTGTGTAGTCAGAGGTCATGTAGTCACAGATTGTGTAGTCAGAGGTCATGTAGTCACATATTGTGTAGTCAGAGGTCATGTAGTCACATATTGTGTAGTCAGAGATTGTGTAGTCAGAGATCATGTAGTCAGAGATCATGTAGTCAGAAGTCATGTAGTCAGAGATCATGTAGTCACTGATTGTGTAGTCAGAGGTCATGTAGTCACAGATTGTGTAGTCAGAGGTCATGTAGTCACATATTGTGTAGTCAGAGATTGTGTAGTCAGAGATTGTGTAGTCAGAGATCATGTAGTCAGAGATCATGTAGTCAGAGATCATGTAGTCAGAAGTCATGTAGTCAGAGATCATGTAGTCACAGATTGTGTAGTCAGAGGTCATGTAGTCACATATTGTGTAGTCAGAGATTGTGTAGTCAGAGATCATGTAGTCAGAGATCATGTAGTCAGAAGTCATGTAGTCAGAGATCATGTAGTCACAGATTGTGTAGTCAGAGGTCAGTAGTCATATGTCATGTAGTCAGAGGTTCATGTAGTCACGAGATTATGTAGTCAGAGATCATGTAGTCAGAAGTCATGTAGTCAGAGATCATGTAGTCACTGATTGTGTAGTCAGAGGTCATGTAGTCACATATTGTGTAGTCAGAGGTCATGTAGTCAGAAGTCATGTAGTCAGAGATCATGTAGTCACTGATTGTGTAGTCAGAGGTCATGTAGTCACATATTGTGTAGTCAGAGATCATGTAGTCAGAGATCATGTAGTCACTGATTGTGTAGTCAGAGGTCATGTAGTCACATATTGTGTAGTCAGAGATCATGTAGTCAGAGATTATGTAGTCACTGATTGTGTAGTCAGAGGTAATGTAGTCACAGATTGTGTAGTCAGAGGTCATGTAGTCACAGATTGTGTAGTCAAAGGTCATGCAGTCAGAGACTGTGCAGTCAGAAAAGATCTAGCCAGAGATCATGTAGTCAAAAATAATATAGTCAGAGATCATATAGTCTGAGATTAAATAGTCAGAGATCGTGAAGTGATTACATAGTCAGAAATCCTATGTTCAGTGCATGGGCCTTACTAAAAATAACTGGGCCCCTAATACATTTTTGAACACTTCTCCACAACCCCAGCAGGCACCTGCCACATATGATGCGCGATCACCTCATGACCAGATCTACAGTGGTGGCCATACTTACAGGATACCACTGCTGGGTTTTGGCTCCACTGATGGCTCTGCAGGTCCCAAGTCTCCACACATGAACATCCATTTTAATTTGGGGGAAATGACCGCTGCAGCCAATGACTGTCCACAGCAGTGATGGGTCACGTGCCACATGGGTGACTCACAGCATTTATAGGATGTTATTATGGGACCATGGGGCATAGCTAAAAGCTCATGGGCCCGGGTGCAACAGTTCAGCTTGGGTCCCCCTTCCCTCAGTGCCTTGTGGCCAGGGGCAGGGAAGCACAGGGCCAGCAATACAATAGTGCAGCACAAAAAATGGCCCAAGAAAACCAAATGCCACAGTGCAGCATAAAAAACTGTCCTATGACCATACTGAAGGGCACCTACGGCTAGCTGGAGGAGAGAACTAAAACTTCCAGTTTCCAGGAAGAGAAACCACTTCCTCTTCTCCAGGCATAGCACAGGAGCTCTGCGACCTTATATCCTGACATGACAAAGGTCCTTCACCACTTCTACCTCACAGTTTTTTTTTTTTACCTTCCTCTGGATCAACTTGCAGGATGACAGGCCGAACTGGATGGACAAATGTCTTTTTTCAGCCTTATATACTATGTTACTATGCTATATACTATGTTATGCACTGCTGAGCTCTGTCTCATGCTGCACTGGTGACATGATGATAATATCCCACAGGTCCTTCATCACTTCTCCTCTGCACTGCTGAGCTCTGTCTATTCCTGCACTGGTCGCATAACGATGACATCACTCAGGTTCTTCACCACTTCATTTCTGCTTTGCTCCCTCACATTCTGACATGACACAGATCCTTCACCACTTCTTCTATGCACTGCTGAGCTCTGTCTCTTCCTGCACTGGTCACATGATGAAGACATACCACAGGTCCTTCACTACGTCTCCTCTGCATTGCTTAGCTCTGTCTCTTCCTGCACTGATCGCATACTGATGACATCACTCAGGTTCTTCACCACTTCACTTCTACTCTGCCCCCTCATATTCTAACATGACACAAGTCCTTCACCACTTCTTCTATGCACTGCTGAGCTCTGCCTCATCCTGCACTGGTCACATGATGATGACATCCCACGGGTCCTTCACCACTTCACTTCTGCACTGCTGAGCTCTCTCTTCCTGCACTGATCACATAATGACATCACTCAGGTCCTTCACGACTTCTCTTCTGCCCTGCTGAGCTCTGTTTATTCCTGCACTGGTCGCATAACGATGACATCACTCAGGTTCTTCACCACTTCATTTCTGCTCTGCCCCCTCACATTCTGACATGACACAGATCCTTCACCACTTCTTCTATGCACTGCTGAGCTCTGTCTCTTCCTGCACTGGTCACATGATGATAACATACCACAGGATCCTTCACTACGTCTCTTCTGCACTGCTGAGCTCTGTCTCTTCCTGCACTGATTCGCATACCGATGACATCCCACAGGTCCTTCACCACTTCACTTCTGCCCTGCTGAGCTCTCTCTTCCTGCACTGATCACATGATGACATCACTCAGGTCCTTCACGACTTCTCTTCTGCACTGCTGAGCTCTGTCTCTTCCTGCACTGGTCACATGATGATAACATACCACAGGTCCTTCACTACGTCTCTTCTGCACTGCTGAGTTCTGTCTCTTCCTGCACTGATCGCATACCGATGACATCCCACAGGTCCTTCACCACTTCACTTCTGCACTGGTAACATGATGATGACATCACTCATGTTCTTTACCACTTCACTTCTGCCCTGCTGAGCTCTCTCTTCCTGCACTGATCACATGATGACATCACTCAGGTCCTTCACGACTTCTCTTCTGCACTGCTGAGCTCTGCCCCTTCCTGCACTGGTCACATAATGGTGACATCACTCAGGTCCTTCACCAACACTTATCTCTCTCCAGTGCTCAACTATTTTGCCAATAAAATTGTTACTGCAATAGTTAGGCCCCTGCATCAGGGATCATATAGGCAGAGTATATGTAGTCATGGATCATGTCATCAGAAATCATGCAGTTAAACATGTAGTAAGAGATTGTGCAGCCAGAGGTCATGCGTGCGGGCTAATTAGAAATCATGTAGTAATAGATCATATAGTCCGTCCGTGATTATGTCATTCTAATAAATCTAATTATTCAGTTCATGTGCATTTATGTGCACCTTGCTCTCATCTGCTTTATTCATTCATATAAGGCCTCATGCACACAACCGTTGTTTGGGTCCGCATCCGAGCCGCAGTTTTTGCGGCTTGGATGCGGACCCATTCACTTCCATGGGGCCGCAAAAGATGCAGACAGCACTCCGTGTGCTGTCCGCATCCGTTGCTCCGTTCTGTGGTCCGCAAAAAAAATATAACCTGTCCTATTCTTGTCCATTTTGCGGACAAGAATTAATTAATTCCTTCCTTGAACATTCGGTTGACAATTCTTGTCTATATATTCATTAATTCATTGAATATTCATCATATGTGTCCTTTCTGTTTGGTATTTTGTTCAAATATAACTCACTCTCATTCACTAAGAAAGAGATGAACCAATTCATTCATTTATTCATTCCAAGTTGTTCAAGGTAGAAGCTAGACTCAGCCACATACAGACTCAGACCCTGCTCTATATCATTGTTGATTCCTTGTTATGAAGAAACCTGCACAAAATATAGTTTTTCTTTGTGGAAAAAAAAAAAAAGCTGCAGCGCTCGGATAAGCCTGTGGAACAAATAGTAATAGAAGATTCAGAGGAAAGAGTAGAAGCGCTAAAATATTAGCAGAAAAGTTACCAGAGATGGATGATACATCTCAGGCAGTCATTGATTTTCCAGTTCTCATCTGAGTAGAATGTGCTGTCTGTGGTTTATAAAGTGTGATGTAACGAGAAGAAAATGAACAATGTGAACCACAAACAGTAAAAGCAGCAATAAAAGATAGGAACAACATTAAACTCAATGGTACAAAACAAAATCCTAAATGTATTATAACTTCCTTTAAAGCTTAGGAAAAAAAAGAGGCCTTAAACTATTTAAAGAGGTTGATACTGATAAAAGGGTTTGTCATGTGGAGTGGTAATAGGGAAGAGAAAATGCCTTTAAGGCAAATTAATTCACCTGCTTTAATACTGCTCCTATGTACAAGAATATAACTACTATAATACTGCCTCCTATGTACAAGAATATAACTACTATAATACTGCTCCTATATACAAGAATATAACTGCTATAATACTGCCTCCTATGTACAAGAATATAACTACTATAATACTGCTCCTATGTACAAGAATATAACTACTATAATACTGCCTCCTATGTACAAGAATATAACTACTATAATACTGCTCCTATGTACAAGAATATAACTACTATAATACTGCCTCCTATGTACAAGAATATAACTACTATAATACTGCTCCTATGTACAAGAATATAACTACTATAATACTGCTCCTATAGTACAAGAATATAACTACTATAATACTGCTCCTATGTACAAGAATATAACTACTATAATACTGCCTCCTATGTACAAGAATATAACTACTATAATACTGCCTATAATACTAGCTTCCTATGTACAAGAATATAACTACTATAATACTGCTCCTATGTACAAGAATATAACTACTATAATACTGCTCCTATGTACAAGAAATATAACTACTATAATACTGCTCCTATGTACAAGAATATAACTACTATAATACTGCTCCTATGTACAAGAATATAACTACTATAATACTGCCTCCTATGTACAAGACTATAACTACTATAATACTGCTCCTATGTACAAGAATATAACTACTATAATACTGCTCCTATGTACAAGAATATACTACTATAATACTGCTCCTATGTACAAGAATATAACTACTATAATACTGCTCCTATGTACAAGAATATAACTACTATAATACTGCTCTATGTACAAGAATATAACTACTATAATACTGCTCCTATGTACAAGAATATAACTACTATAATACTGCTCCTATGTACAAGAATATAACTACTATAATACTGCTCCTATGTACAAGAATATAACTACTATAATACTGCTCCTATGTACAAGAATATAACTACTATAATACTGCTCCTATGTACAAGAATATAACTACTATAATACTGCTCCTATGTACAAGAATATAACTACTATAATACTGCTCCTATGTACAAGAATATAACTACTATAATACTGCTCCTATGTACAAGAATATAACTACTATAATACTGCTCCTATGTACAAGAATATAACTACTATAATACTGCTCCTATGTACAAGAATATAACTACTATAATACTGCTCCTATGTACAAGAATATAACTACTATAATACTGCCTCCTATGTACAAGAATATAACTACTATAATACTGCTCCTATGTACAAGAATATAACTACTATAATACTGCTCCTATGTACAAGAATATAACTACTATAATACTGCTCCTATGTACAAGAATATAACTACTATAATACTGCTCCTATGTACAAGAATATAACTACTATAATACTGCCTCCTATGTACAAGAATATAAACTACTATAATACTGCTCCTATGTACAAGAATATAACTACTATAATACTGCCTCCTATGTAAAGACTATAACTACTATAATACGCTCCTATCTACAAGAATTATACTGCTATACTACTGCCCTCCTATGTACAAAGAATATAACTACTATACTACTGCTCCTATGTACAAGAATTATAACATACTATAATACTGCCTCCTATGCTACAAGAATATAACTACTATAATATGCCTCCTAGTACAAGAATATAACTACTATAATACTGCCTCCTATGTACAAGACTAACTACTATACAACTGCTCCTATGTACAAGAATATAACTACTATAATACTGCTCCTATGTACAAGACTATAACTACTATAATACTGCTCCTATGTACAAGAATATAACTACTATAATACTACTCCTATGTACAAGAATATTACTACTATAATACTGCTCCTATGTACAAGAATATAACTGCTATAGTACTGCCCCTATGTACAAGAATATAACTACTATAATACTGCTCCTATGTACAAGAATATAACTACTATAATACTGCTCCTATGTACAAGAATATAACTACTATAATACTGCTCCTATGTACAAGAATATAACTACCATAATACTGCTCCTATGTACAAGAATATAACTACTATAATACTGCCTCCTATGTACAAGAATATAACTACTATAATACTGCTCCTATGTACAAGAATATAACTACTATAATACTGCTCCTATGTACAAGAATATAACTACTATAATACTGCTGCTATGTACAAGAATATAACTACTATAATACTGCCTCCTATGTACAAGAATATAACTACTATAATACTGCCTCCTATGTACAAGAATATAACTATTATAATACTGCCTCCTATGTACAAGAATATGAGTGAAAATAGAGGGATGGCACTCAAATCATTTGTGGTGTATAGAAAAGGATATTTATTAGGGGGTGGCTTGGTAAGCCTAGTCGTGTTAAAACTATGTTGAATAGTTAGAAGGTTTTGAAAAAATGGTATACCATCAAAGCAATAACTAATAGATATAAATATCAATATAAAAGAGACAATGATGTGGTAAGATGGTAAAATTATATAATAGATGTAAATTTTGTAAAATCCTGCTGGAGAAGAGAAAGCAAGTCTTATAAAACTGTTGAAAAAAACATTGGGGCATTGAGTCAGCAATATTTGAACTAGCTAGCAACAAACAAAAGGATCCTATAACTATAGAGAAGCTCCGGAGCTATCTTTTTCCCTCCTGAGAAGCTGCAGCATTTTTTTCCCGCCACTAGCCTCCACGTGGCAAGCCGACACAGGATCGAGCGGGAGAGCTTACAAACGCAGGCGACGTCACCGGAAGTGACGACAACAGCAGCAACTAACGGCCTGAGCATACAGCGGGCGGGCACAACACACGTGGACGCCGTCCTCCAGGCAGACGCCGCTCACCAGTTTACCAACGGCCACCAGGAGGGTAATGTACCTGCTTACATAGCAGTTTTATATTCCACAGCCCACTATTGTTGGACCTGTGAAAAACTATTTAAACAAAATCGGATGTGATTATCCCTGCTAAAAGGAGATACTTACCCCATAACATTGGGTTTGAAATATCACTCCGTAAAGAAAGTCATTAACTTTTCAGCTTATATCAGGATACTTCATTTCATTACCGGATACCATGGTTTATAAGACTTGCTTTCTCTTCTGCAGCAGGATTTTACTAATTTGACATCTATTATATAATTTTACCATCTTACCATATCATTGTCTCTTTTATATTGATACTACTATTATGTCCTTTTACATTTGATATTTATATCTATTAGTTATTGCTTTGATGGTATACCATTTTTTATAAACCTAACTATTCAACATAGTTTTAACACGACTAGGCTTACCAAGCCACCCCCTAATAAATATCCTTTTCTATACACCACAAATGATTTGAGTCAGTGCCATCCCTCTATTTTCACTCATATTCCCCCACCACAAGCGTTGGGTACGCTTTGTTTGGATTGAGCACCATAGTCCAACTTTTTGAGTCTTAGAGAGCCGCCTCACTCCTCTACTTCATGTATAAGAATATAATTATTAAAATGCTGCTCCTATTGTGGGGATTCGCTCTGGTAGTTGGGATAAGCGGGTGCAGCGCAGAGGCAAAGTACAAGTTCTTTGCAGGGTTGGTGTTTTTTCACATCAAATAGAAAGTTTGTGCATAACAAAAAAACGTTACATTGTTGGCGGTTCTGCCTCCAGCAGTCAAATTGCAGGCTTTCGGTGGCCTGCTCTCCCAATACACGGTCTCAGCTTTTCAGCCCAGCACTAGTGATGAACGGCAGGGCAATAGTCAAATTCGTGATATTTCGCAAATATTTTGTAGATTATTCGTCATATATTTGCAAATTCGAGATTATTTTCTTGATTGTGAAAATCGGCAATATATTATTTGCGTAATGTGGGTCACTTCTGCTACATTTTTCCAGCTGGTATAAGTTTCCTGAGACCGGAGAAAATGGTTGGATCGGCAGAACATTACAATTGCTTTATATGCAGATAGAGTGCTCCAATATTTTTGCGAATTTTCGGCAATTAATGATGCACATATTTTTTCGCAATATGTGCAACTTGTGACATCACAGGGCTATGTCTGTAGCATGTACGTACGGACAGCAGAACCTATCAGCTACACTATAGATCAATCTAACCCACACTGACTATCCCCCACTAACTGTCTGAATTATATATATAAGTTACTGTCTAATGTGATAACACAAAGCTCAGCAATGACACTGCTATCTCTTACATAACTGCAATAAACTTTAGAAAATGGCTGCTGGGGAGGTTCTTATATAGTAAGGGGTGGGCAACTGTTCTATTGGTTGCTAGGGATGTTGCTAAGCTGTGACAAAGCCTTCTCATTGTCCCACAAGCTAGAAGAAGGGAGGGATGATCACCTGATGTGTACTGTGTTAAAAAAATAAATAAAAAAATAACGAATATTCGTCATTACGAATATATAGCACTAGATTCAAAATATGCACAAATTCTCGAAGTGCCGATATTCACGATAAAAATTCGCTTTTCGAATATTCACGCTCAACACTACCCAGCACAGGGCTCAGTTCCCACACCAGCGATTGCCAGAGCTCCTCTGTCAGAGAGAGGTAATCACTCACAGCTGACACTGCCGGCTGTTTGTTTTTATAGGCCAGTCAAGACCCGGCCTGGAACGTGGGGACTAGTCACCCACCCATCACTGTGACTACTCCCAGTAAGAGCCGTCCCGGATCAGCTATACAGCCATGCTAAAATAGCAAAGTGTCAATCAGCATTAGGAGAAAATGAACAGATGGCTCACTATGAGTGATCACGCTAGGTGCTCTGGACAAAAAGAGCCACCCCTTGCTCTTGATAGGATAAATTGTTGAGTGAAATTGGACCGGCACTCAAAACACCCAGAGGAATGTGGATCCAAACTTATTTATTTAAGTACAATAAAATAAATCGAATGTGTACATTGGCACCAGAAATACAATTTTATCGATAGAATATCGATTATAAAAAATCGACTACAATGAATCGATCCAATAAAATCGAATAGGTTAAAATTCATACATAAAAATACAAATATAAAACAATATCCTTAATCAATAGATATTCAATTTTTCTGGAGACCTGAGTATTTTTCTCAGTTGAAGTCCCAGTATAACAAACCCATGTTATATGGGTGAGTCCCAGTGGAAATGATCAAAGCTGTGTCCTCAGAGCTTTATATATGAGACATGGTTTTGCCTTTTCAGGCTTGCATAGTTAATAAATGCAACCAGCTTTCACGATTAAGCGTATACATTTTTAGTTACTCACAACCTTTGGCGCTGATCGAGAGGTTCTTTACATAGGAATTATTTCAGGTGGCGTCCCACCATTCACATCCCAGTCCAGCAGTGTTGGTTTCCCTCTGCAGCA